>NC_143562.1:23968815-24124736 GCF_054136105.1 Typopeltis vanoorti | reverse complement strand
CAACACTACTAAACGCTAACTTTAAAAGAATATTCTTGTTCATTTCAACAATAAACTCATTTAAATAAACTATTAATTTTTAACAGTCTTTCCGTTTCAGAGACTTTGTCATTTCAATAATGGACAGGTACATACAATTACTTGTTAGCAAGAAGAACGATGTAGATTTCAGCAAGTGACACGTGTGCGCGAGAGATTTTTGATTAAATCTCGCTTTATTGTTTTCAATTAACTTTTTTTATGCAAAGCAAATTCTATTAAAATTCAGCTGAAACGAAACAAAAAAAAATACTTGTAAGCTTATCAGATTTTTTTGTTTTTGTAAATTTTAAGTTTCATTTTCAAAAACCATGTCCATTTTTGATAAAGATTGTGCATACAGAAGCCAGAAGCTATAATACCTAAGCAATCACTAACAGTTGTCGATGTGAATGTGTTGCAAAACGTCTAGCCAGCAAGCTTACTCAAACTCCTCACCTTATTTTTTGATAACCTGCCAAGTTTTCTTGTTAACTTTTCAAAGAGTGTACTTTTATTTTCTTTAACAATTAAATAATATATTTTCACTTTTTTGTTTTTCTTTCTTTCTTTCTTTCTGCTTCAAAATTCGTGAAACTCATTCTGTTTAAAAATAATTGATATGTTGAAGGTTTACAAATTATTGTTAGACATATTAATGCAACAAAAACGTCTAGAACAAGATTGAATTTTACGACATAACAAACCTGAAAATAAATAAATAAAATGAAAATAAAGATTCCATTCGCTAAGTCAAATAAACTAGATTGAAAGAAAAAAAAAACTTGTCACGACAAAGATTGTGTTAAAATGCTGTCAGCATTTGCGCATGCTGTGTGATATAAAATGATCATCTCTCTCTCTCTCTCTCTCTCTCCCCGCACCTAGAAACAGAGCATCTCATCCATGATTCTGATTGGCTGTCGCGGAAAATCCCTAGTTCGTTGCTAGTTTCTATTTATTGTTAATTTTTAACTGTTAGCCATTTTTTTAATGAACAATAAAAACAATAAATCGTTTTTATTGTTCATTACATAGTACATTTGCTAACATCTGGAAATTCATTATTGGAAATACACGGAATCTTAGGCAGCTTTTATAATTACCGATGTCGCAAGGGATGCTGGGATACTTTCATTTCCACCGACGAAAACGTCCATATCAAGGTATTGAAACTGAATATTATGATCATCTATCCGTATACACCCGCGTATCTCAGAATACGAATAACCGTTGTTAATTACATCGCCGTAGGCGATTAATAGCGGAGGAACACAACACATATACAAACGAGGGGTTCATAGAAAAGATAGGTAAACATCATCAATTAAAATCAGAACACAATGCTATTGTTCAACAAAGAAGAGATTCTTAACGAAAAGGCTTTAACGTGAAAACCCGCCAAATCCAAATCTTCAAACAATAGTAGGTGAGACAGGCACGGTATTGTTGATTGTTTTTGAAATGTTGGCATTTTGCCAGTTATTAAAGCGAACAAAGCCAACATGGAGTTGAGAGAGAGAGAGAGAGAGAGAGAGAGAACGCCAGGGAGAGCAGTGAATATACTAAAGAACAGAGAACGTAATCTTTGGGAGTTGGGCATTCCGCTTTCTCTGTATTATCTCTTAAATTCATTGGCGAATGACTAAACAATTGCAATAAATTTTCATTGTGTTGAGCCTCCAAGAAAATGTTATTTTCTCCCCAACAGCGGACTTATTTATGTAAAGTATTTTTTCATCGTGTTTAGAAGCAAGAATCAAATTGTCTCTACAGAAAGCCAAGGAAATCCGAAGTAATAAACTCAAGTGAAATAAGCTCGCAATAGAAAATTATTTTAATCCCAAACAACATAAAGGAAGATCACTTATTTTTGTCGAGACGACTGAAAATTATTTCGCTGTTTTTATTAAAATAGATTTGGAATGTTGGGATTTAAAAAAATTGACAGCCTGGCTTATCTATATTTTGATTTAAGGGACAATAGATGGATTTAAATAATATTATACCTCCGGTAAAGGAGAAAATTATTCATATATGCCAGTATTGGATAAAAGAAATAAAACAATTGCAAGTAATTTGTTGTTTTATAGCGCTGGTTTCTTAATCTTACGTGGGTGTTTTATAGATTGGTAATTTTGCATCAAAAATGTGAAGCAGAAGATAAAAACTACTTCAAAACATTTGAAGGAAATGTTTAAAAATCCATTCTTGGCTCCGAACACTCTATTTATTCGTCTGCTGTCTGCACTCTCTTATTGTTAGTTTGCACGCGGGTATTGTCGATTTCAGTGATTCTGCTGCCAGCTATTTACATTGTTGCTGGCTTCTGTATTTGTTATGCTGTTTTCATTGTTAACTATAGCCTCATGGCGTAAATATTTGTTAACTTCTCTTGACTTCGGTTACTTCAAACAAATTTCGCTAATTGATAAACTTTCTTGGTCTCATTCCTTTCGTAGTTTTCGACGGATGCGAGAGTTCAGCTTGCTTCTAACCCACAATTCCGTCTTCTCTCTGTGGTGAAAGAATGTCAAAGCAGCCGCCTAACTCGTCTGGCTATTCTCAATTTCACCGCTTTGTTTGGATAGTTTGCTTCTGGGCACTTTAATATGATTTCTTCGCTGAAATACGTTTCTGTTGCAATTCATATGGGAAGGAAGAAAAAAGAAATGAGAAATGCCTGTCTGGAGTAGAAGTCACGAGACGCAACGAATATACCATGCAAGAAGATTATAAAAGGAGAATGGAAAGAGATGGACAGAACAGCAGAAAACAACTGAACAAAGAAGAATAACAAACATGCGTATGGACCGAGACAAATCAATAGATAGATAAATAGTCAGCTAGGAGTATATAAGCAGATAAAAATAATAATGATAGGATACTCAGCTAGGGAGAGCGAGAGAGAGACAGAAGACTCTAAAGTAGAACAAATTGAAACAAAGAAAGAGAGAGAGAGAGACAGAAAGAGGAAAATTTTATGACATTATTGGGAACAGAGGATGTTGACCCCACAGAAACCGCACGTATTAGAGGTCCGTACCATCACTACGAACTCGCGCAATACTTCGCCTACGCTAGACCGTAAACTGCGCATCCCTGAGGAACCGACAGTTGGGCAACCCTTCCTAACACAGAGTTATATTAAGCGGATCGACAATAAACACATAACGGGGTCGACAATGTTTACTCATGCACTGTTTAGGTAGCGTTATACAAAACTTGGAAGCCTCCCTCCCCCTCTCCCCCCATATAGAACGCAGCAATGCCCGACTGGTTTGCAAATGCGAATACACATCCAGTTGCTAAACAGACGCAAATGAGAGCAAACAGAGGAGGATAGAAATAGGCCATTGCGGATTACGTTACTACCAAAAACCGGCGAAATGGAACAAGAGCCATTACCAAAGCAAAATAATTGAGACTTGTATACACGACAATGTTTTATCTGTAAAAAACACGTGACTTTAGAATTTAACCACACTAATGTGTACAGTATTACGTTATTATACTCTTCCACTGTGTTTATTACGCTTTGCTAAGATGAGTTTATTGTTTAGTTACCAGCGCTTGTCTTTGAACAACAATTATCTTGTATGTTGCCATAGCAACAATTGTTCCAAACGGCTGCATAGGTATTTGCTGAAATCATTTTTAATTGTGAATAATCCTTATGTAATAAGCAGAATCGTGGAGTAAAAAATAAGTTTTTTTTTTTTTTTTTTTTTTTTTTTTTAAACTAGCAGTTTATTGAAAATGATGTCAACCCTTATATAATAACCCTATTTAGGGTACACAAAATGGGTTTGTCTTTATCGATGTCTAGAATTTTGGCATAAGTAACAAAAATGTCGCCTATTTCATTCTTGACGATGATCATTCTGAAAACATGCGACTATCATGCCATCTGGTATATTCAGACAGAACTGTTGCCATAAAAGCATGTCTTACATCAGTCTTTGACAATCAAACTAACATTTATTTAGCGTATGATGATACAACGGCAGTGAGGCCCTTTTTACAGGGAAGTACGGCACAATCTCAATCCTTCCTAATTTTATCCGAGCTCGGGACCCGCATAGCTGACGAATCAAGCCTATGGCTTGGTCTTAAGTATTCCTGGCTGTAATCCGTGTGTGTTCACAGGGCCGATTTGCCTGTTTCTGGGATGGGAATCGAGTCCAGGTCTTTCCGAACCAAAGGGCTCTATACCGATTGAGCTACGGAGGCTAATTTTTTTATTGATAAAGACTGATGTTACAAGAATATGACGAAAGAAAATTGGTACAATATTAATACATTATATCATCATAAGCAGCAGCAGCAACCATTGCCAATCCACTGCTGGATGAAGGCCTTTCCAAGATTACTCCAAAACTGTCTGTGCATGACTCTCCTCTCCCATGTCACTACTGCAATCCACCGTGATTTAGGTCGGCGTCGTGATCGTTTATCTCGTGGAATTCAATCCAATCCTTCTTTTGTTTATTGTCGATCTTGTCTTCGAGCAACATGCCCAGCTCATTGCTACTTCAGTTGCTTCACTGTTCCTATGATGTCAGAGACTTTTAATACATTATATACTCAGTAAGATTTGCTAAACGATTGTAGAAACTGATATATTTGCATTTTAATGTACTAGCATTTCATTTTTTTTATTGATAGCTCAGTTGGTAGTATAGACGAATCTCTTGATTGGAACGACCGGGTTCGAATCCGGTCTATCATTTTTTTTATTGATAGCTCAGTTGGTAGTATAGACGAATCTCTTGGTTGGAACGACCGGGTTCGAATCCGGTCTATCATTTTTTTTTATTGATAGCTCAGTTGGTAGTATAGACGAATCTCTTGGTTGGAACGACCGGGTTCGAATCCGGTCTATCATTTTTTTTTATTGATAGCTCAGTTGGTAGTATAGACGAATCTCTTGGTTGGAACGACCGGGTTCGAATCCAGTCTATCGCGTAAGGAACCTTATTTGGTCTTGTACATCTCGTAGGGATGTGGAGAATTTTTTTTTCTTGGAAACGTTTTTTTTTTCCTCAAAAGAGGCATACCGGTCGCATGAACAGAACTACAGCTAGAAATACTTTTCCTTAGGGAACATAGCAGAGAATTGGAGTGCTGGGTGTATTAAGTCGCTTACAGTCCTAGGAGGGGGGGGGGTTGGATTGAAGAAGCATTCGAGTGTTTATTTTTATACGTATGAAGGACTAGATCACACATTGAATTCCAAAGTGTTATTCCAATGAAGTGTGCAACCTGGGAAAAGTAAAGACGATGCATCTAATAGTACACCAGTAGACTGCAAAGATCCAAGGAGTTGCTGTACTTAGTTGATCAAACGCCACGACGCCAAAACCTAAAATGGTAATGGATAAACAATTTAGGCCTAACCTCAGAGGAGTTGAAGGCTTAGTTGGCATTGCGTTTTAGAACAATACAACGTAATAGAAAAACTCTTTTCACGTTTGCTATTTTGCCGTGTATCTTGTCATGTGTGGGAGTATGAAGTCTGAAAAAAAAAAAAGTGCGTCGTATCATCTCCGAGAACGGGGCTTCATCAAGTCCGATTGGCTTGATTCATTAGCGAAAAGTCTTCCATTAGACACGCTTCAGTGAGCCAATACGAAGTCGGCAAAATGTTTTCTCTCTCTCTCTCTCTCTCCGCAAAACTTCGAACTATTTTGTTCAAACGATAACAGATAACCTTTGACATTACGAAAAATCACCACCGCATTCCCTTGTCGCTGTTACCTACTTTTCAAAACTCAGGTCGCATACTATCACCTGGGAAAGAGAAAGACAGACACGCGCACACCAACACACTACGGTTTTATTTACTTTTTCGCATTCTCGGATGGATGCCTGGTTGTTTCACGCATGCGCACACGGGCGATCACTAAACAATTATCTTTTGGCTTCCTGTAGATTGAAATTGTTTTCCTGGGAATTCCTAAACAAGCAGTGTCGGAAGGCTATTATCTGTCACTCCCCGCGGACTTGAATCCGTGTTATTATCCCAGCCCTACTGCGAACTACTTTCGTCGGTAATTCTTTTTGCTCTGACATCATCAGGGTCCTAATTAATTAAGCGATTGTGTGCCTTCGCTCTAACACTGTTAATTAAAGCGCCCTGCATTGACGGCAGTAACGAAAGAAGATCTCCGGGGAAATGAATGGAATGAGATGCTAGGAGAGTCCCCAGGAACTCGAAGGAGGGGGGGGGGGGAGGAAAGAGGAGAAAACGTTCGCCCAAAAGAGTGGAGTTACGGGTGAAGAAGAGGATACGTGCGTGCCTATGACGACGATCGTAAACACGAACTCTCCGGGATGGGAAAGGAACGGTCTTGTGGGGGGGGGGGGGGAAACGACAAATGTGTGCGGATGGAAAGAGGAAAGTATTGAAGCCACTAAAGACCGCAGAGAACAGTTACGCGAATCAGCACGTGCTGAAGATAAACTCCTTCGCTAATTTCTTACGATGAGCCGAACACTCGCATTATTTATTTATTGTAATGGCAAGCGATGCGATCTGTTTATGCACACTGGAGGATGATGTCTGGAAGATGCTTTATAACTGTCTAAAAATATCCAAAAGATTGGCCTTGTACATGTCTGAAAATATTTTGGTTTTGCCAAAATTTAAAGTGCCAAAAATCCAACTGGTTGTGTCAGTATCCGGTTCGAACACCCAATCTCCAAGAAAGAATTTTATATCTCTTTATTTATATCAAATATGACACTCAAAGGTTTGCGTACGAAACACTCTGCATTCTTGAAATATACGACAGACCATATGTAACCGAGCATGCGCAATGCATCGCAGATGTCAGATCACAAAAAGTCCATTATCCGTAGAGCGTAGAGTTGGTGTTGCATCCTTTGACATCTAAATCCTTTGTCTTCCAAGAGAAAGTGTAATTTTAAAACTATAATGTCCCCACGAGGTTTTACATTTGTCCCTCTTTTTTTTTTTTTTTTTTTTTTTCATTGTCTACCTAAAGTCAATAATCTCGGATGCTGGCATAAATCAAGGGAAAGAATCCCATAAGGGAAGCCTGTGGATGTATTAGTGTCTTGCATTCATTTTCACAGTAGGCCGTTTTGCATAAAATATTCAAATATTTTTGCCTCAGGATTTTTATGCCGAGACTGGATATCGGAGACATAAGTTGTGAAGTGTCAAGAGAGAGTATCTGACAACAAATACCATAGGGGTATGTGACGTGGAGGATTTGTTGTTAATCCGAACAGGAAAAATGCATATCTCAACCTTATCTCATCTTCTTAAGTAAATACGCTATCGGAGGGGGGGAGGAGGTAGAAGTTCTTTCTAATATTGACCTTATATTAAGGGGATCCACACCTCCCACGTTTGTTACAATCTTCTCACAGCATCCGTCATCCGAGATAAACACTGGAAGTTAAACAGTTATCGAACCCAATCGATAGCGACGACTTAATTCTTCCGACTGATTACAAACCTCGCTAGAGGGCGCTTGCATCGATTACCCAAAAGGTGTTGGAGGTCAATATTTTCCTCGCTATTCGATATAGATTTGAACAAAGAACCGTTAACAGATTGACGAATATAAAAATAAAAATAAAAAATTCACAATTTCACAGGTCATTTGCCAAATGAAGTTAAATACAGTGGCAAGAATGCTCCAGTCGTACATCAGAACTGCTAGTGACAGACTTGCAAATATAATTAATGTTCGCTGTAGAAATGGGTTGGCAGGATACACACTATTCGGCCTCGCCTAGGTAAATACAGACTAACGATTATTTGATGGACTGTTTGCTTCGATTTTCTGACACCAGTCTGTTAATTTATCGGTGATGTTAATGTGGCAACCTCATTCATTAGATTGTTAATTAATTGTAGCGAGTTTTCTGAAAAGGATTCAACTCGTCAGCTACCTGAAGTGTCAGCCATTTTCTGCTCTTTAATTACACCTGATATAAAATAAGCAAAATGCGTCTGTTTACACTTCGTACGCCAAAGAGAACGTTCCTAGAAAGACACAACTTTAGAGTCAATAATTACATTGGTTACTAGGGATGTTTCATGTGGAATTCTATTCAAACCAAACTCGAATTCCATATTGAAATTGCGTTTATTTCAATCAACACCTAATATGGTAGCCACAGAACATATATATATACGGTTGTCATGGTGACGGTAATTTGCATTTCAGGTTGAAATAGCACTTTACTGTTTAGCCTGCATATGCTCAGACAAACTGGTGCAATCTTGTGTGTGTGTGGGTGTGGGTGGGTATGGGTGTGGGTATCTCGCCTTGGATTTCAGTTAGTAGCCGGTTTGTCATAGCCAGCTGATATATATATATATATATATATATATATATATATATATGAGACCTCAATAAAGGTCAAAACCGGTCTGGGTAGTGACCCCTTGCCTTTAATGCATAGCACTATACATCTGATCACTGCTAACCCCGATCCTGTTCAACATCTATATGGCAGACATCCCTCAAAATCCTCTCACATCCACCATCTCCCTTTATGCTGATGACACAGCTATTCTAGCCAGATCTCGTCAACCATATCTCGTTACCAAAAAACTACAAGATACCATCCTGAATCTAGAAAAATGGTTTAAAGACTGGCGACTACAATTAAACCCTCAGAAAAGCAAAACGATACTCTTCACAAGAAGACGCGCATCCCCCAAAGGAGACATCACCCTGTTCAACTCCAGAATTCCCTGGAAAACTGAAGCAAAATACCTCGGAATAATTCTAGATAAGCGATTATGCTTCGACAGCCACATCAAGAGCACATGCACCAACGCTTCAAAAGTTATCGCCCAGCTATACCCCTTGATCAACAGACACAGCAAACTAAGCTCAAGAAACAAAATTCTACTGTACAAGACAATGATCCGTCACACAATTATAGACGCCTCCCCAGCCTGGAGCCATACCTCCAAGACAAACATCCTCAAGCTACAAAGACTACAGAACAAGTGCCTGCGAATGATACTGGACGCCCCGTGGTTCATCAGGAACGTCCAGATCCACCGGGACATAAATATCCCTTACATCTTTCCACTACTACGCTCTCTAGCAGAGAAATTCTTTATGAAGACATCTACGCATCCAAACCAACTAATACAGCAAGACGGTAATGACTACTGGAAACATAAAAGACCGAAAGCCATCCTAACACTCAACGACGTATAACCACTTCTGCCCACTCAGGGCGAGCTAAAATAGCTCACAAATCTCTCCCATCACTGCTTCCGAAACAGACAACAGGGAATATGAAAAGCGTCAGGCTTCACCCTCTGCGCCATATATGTCTTGCGACAACAATGTTGGGTGGAGATGAACAATCGGCCGTGAGATGCGGTGATTAATACCCATGGAGGATAATGAATGGCAATGCTGTAGCCAATGAAGTTCTAACTGAGGCTCGGCTTTAGCTGTTACCCTCCTGCCATGATCAGAGCTTTAATTGCTCAATAACACCTTATCCCTACAGTGTCCTTTACAGATAACGGGGAAGATGAAAAGCATTCTTGCTTCGCCCCTTTAAGCCAGTCCTTATAAGGACAACAATGTTGTCGAAAACGTAGCTAATCTGTATTACTTGTAACAGTCATTTTGGGTTGTTGATAGTTATATCACGGAGAAAAAAATATAATTGACATTCAATACTGATGTCTTCTTTTTGCTACGTGGAAATTATTTTAACCCTTTTTTTATCCTCTGGACAAAACTTTGGATCAAGTTTTCTCTTCGTATAATTTCGCCTGTTACATCCAATTCCACCTTATCGCACGTATTTCGTCAACTACTGGCGGTTTTTACTGCGGATGGAGAGGGGGGGGGGGGAACGAATGGAAGAAAGTTTAATCCCAACTTTTCCCAAAGACGTTTATCACAATAATGGCCGGAATAAGCAAAAAGATGAGGGATGTTGATATGTAAATAAGAAAATTTGAATTCCTCAGACGTATGCTCATAAGTTTCGGAAAAAGTTTAAGATATATACTCGACTAAAGGATATATTTAGTATTCTAAGAGGGATCCGGGAGTTACTGCCGCAGCTATTACCATGAAGGGAAAAGTTATTCGGTTTTCGAGAGGTTTTATGACAATTTATACAGCACTTGGTGCATGTGGTAATAATAGATAAAAAGGGGCTTGGGGGGTTCACGATTTATTGATGGACATTAGTTTTGAGGTGTTAATTTCGTAATCTCTTCGCTCTGATAGTCCCAATGGGGTGTTTATCTTAATAGTTTTCTTAAGACGCTTTCAGGAGCTATTTCCTCTAACCAGTTTTTCTTATTACTCTGCTAGATCCCTTCAGCAAGGATTGGCCTATTACCTACGGGTCCATTAGCCCAACGTCAGGTGTTGAGATCAAGTCAGTAGCACTCAAGTATCGAAAGCATTTATTTCATTTGTCACTTAAGACTCTAGTGAGCTTTCTTTCCCCAGATTATCTCTCCTTCTTCTCTGGAGTTAGAGTTTTTATGGTTGAAAGTCTGTCAAGAAGGGTCATCGTTTACCGGTTATCATGATACGACTGAATGCTCTTGTAGATTGGATTGATGTTGTTAATTGAAGTTTTAATTATTAAGATGATATTTATATTGAAAGCAAGCTGGGGAATTTATTTTGATAAGTAGACAAGATATAATTTTATTCTGAAGTAGCTAAGACCATGAGGAGAGTGCTTTATGCTTGTATGAGTGCGTTCATCGGCTGGTTCGTCTATTTTATGAATAGGAGACCGGACGTTCGCAGGGAGAACTACATCAATTTCACTGTAGATAACTGACATTCAATTGAAACGGCCTAAAATATTTATAATTTTCTTGTATCCTTGAATAATTTGGATATTTCCAAACAAAGGGAAGTTGTTGATCTCTCCAATGTTTATGATTACAGAATTCGTTCTATGTACGGCAGTTTTTTTTTTTTAATTATCCCCACACAGCTAGACTAAATAATTAGTCTAGCTGTGTTGGGAACTATTTACGTTATATTATTATTATTATTATTATTATTATTATAATTCTTTCAGTAGATGACATTTGTTTATAGGTACCAGCGTGTAGTCAACACACGACCAACTTAATCAATACCAATAAAAAAAAAAAGAAAATAAAAAACCACGTGACAACCTAGCTATTGCCATCTTCAATAACCAATTTTGCCATATTTTATTGACCAATAAGAAAGAATCAAATACTTTTTCGCACAATATGGAGAAATTGTTATTCTACAGTGTGGCAATATAGCTCACAGAATGTTCGACATACAAGCACGTAAAACCCCCAATCTACGGTTCAGGTATAATAAAATCCCTGATGCTTGGCAGCTACGGAGTTTCTATGGCGATTCCATCACATATCTATTCTCTGTGAACACAATATAACTTTAGCGGTCTCAGTTATTATGTAGCGCCATCTATGATATTATACAAGCAAATATTACTTCAAATAAAGTAAAGAAAACCATAGAAAGAAAATTGTGGTTCGGGAAATTGCAATCGTAGCTTCAAAAACAGTGTCATTTCTTCGAAATATTTCCTAATGTACGCACGATATCATATTGAGAATGCAGAGCATCGTTATCCAAGACGAATGCATCGGTATCTTGCGTAAAAATCGTCCCAAAGTGGTAGAATTCCAATAACAGAATTCCTACTGAATTACAATCAAACTGTAAAAGTATTGATCGTAAAATTGTAGCGAAGTACCGAAAAACCATTATCAGGAATCATTATGTCGATATCTCAAATGATTTTTCTAATAAGCTTGTGATTCTGATCTGATTGTCGATATTTTGTTAAACCGCATTTTTCTGCGTTTGTTTTGGTTTTTTATCTCTAGTAGATTATATCTTTTGGATGATTTCACTTTTTCCGATATCGATGCAACTTTCACATTATCGCCCCAAAAACGACTGAACTACGCATGTGCGATGAAGTTTAGAAGAAGGCGCATGCGCAAACGATTATTTACCGTGTTTCCAGAATGTGTTTTATTTCTATGCAAGTTGATTAATAGTAGGAGTAGAGAAACAGAAATCCATAATTCAGTACATAAAATCAATACTCCATTCATCTGACTATCTTGCTTCGGTAAAGAAAATTATATAGGAAAAAATAATTTTAGTGAGTAAGTTTTAGAAATAAAATTACTTCAATTTCAATATTATATCCGGCTGAACGCCTTTTTGTAGCACCATTGTTATACGAAGAGGTTCGTGTATAGAGAAGTACTGCGCATGCGTCTCCTTTGTTAGACGAAATATTGGGAATATATATGCGCAATGTTTAGGTTTTTCACGGAATGTACGCAAATATTACTATTTGTATATTCATCTTTGTTCAGCAATGCACATATAATATTTATTATTATTATTATTATTATTATTATTATTATTATTATTATTATTATTATTATTATTATTATTATTATTATTATTAATCTACCTTTATTAATTTTAAGGATGCATTTTGAAGTTTAGTTAAATTTGGAAGTTGATTTTAGTTTTTTCATCCTGCATACAGGTAGATCGGCCAGAGAACAAACGCAGTTAACAGACAGAAACATTAAGGGTGATAGATGGTGTAGACAGTGGATAGTTGAGTTGTGCGTAGCTGGAGGATTAGGTTATGTAGGTGGGTTGTGTGAATCCTTGGATTTCTTTGAGGTATCACGTAATTAAATTTTTTCTTCAAAAGTTTCTTTACAATTTGTATTTTTCATACGTTCATTTATACTACACAAATATGTACATACGCATATATTCGTTGTACACTTTTTTATTATAAATTTTACATTCAAGTGTTTATTTTTATGCATAATGCAATTGCAATAAATGGATTTTGTTTATATATTATTTTCAGTTGAGGTGCAATGTGTCAGCTTGCACCCTCAAAGCTTTCGTAAAGCTACTCTGAGGATGCCATCGGTTAGTTATTTTATTTGTTTATTGGTTAGTTTATTGGTTTGATTGCTGCATTGGAAGCAGATTGAAATTATAATAAACAAAAAACTAAATTAAATATCGAATTGATAGATTCGATATTTAATTGAGCACACCACTGCAGTGAGATAGGATAAGAAACGCTCTCTCTCTCTCTCTCTCTCTCTCTCTCTCTCTCTCTCAACACACACGATAATCATGCCGCGTCACTGAACTGGAAAGCCTGAACTAATATATTGTATTTCATTAAGTTTGTAAGGTGTGTAGGGGTGCGTGCTTCTTGTTCATAGTATGTTCTTAAGCACGGCCGCCCGGGTGCAAGGGGTGCATCGCACCCGGGCGACAACATTGATAGGGGGGCATTTTATGTAGCTAATATCTAATTTAGATTATATAATGCAGAATTAGGGGCGGCTGATAAAAGTTTGCACCCGGGCAGCAAATACCCTTGGCGATCCCCTGTCCTTAGGACTCTTTTCAGGCTATTGTAGTGTGTAAGGTTTGTAAGGTTCAAAAGGCAGTTTATTTATCATGTCTGGGATGTAGAAGCTTCCTGTGGCCTTTCCGTAGTGATTATTATCTTTATATGTGATATAATTAGTAGTCTGAGGTCTTGTTATACGGTATGTATTTCTGGCTGTCCTATAGATGGTATCGAAATAGTGTTTTAGCATAGCTGCATAGTGACATAAGTGTTTTGCTGTTAGTATTTTGTATTCTGACATTGTGGTACATAAAGCTGGTATTGTCTCTTTGTTCCCAAAAGATCAGTTTTATCATTTTGTACTGTAACGACATTAGTCTGTTTTGTTTGTAGTGTGCACAGGAACGCATATGTTGTTATAACATAATAATAAACTAACGAAACTTTATATTAAACTTTATGTCGTACATTATTAAAATCTTCTAGAAAACATGTTATCAATATATAACTAACAAAATCAAAATTCCTCTTAAAAATAACTTAATAAAGAACGATTTAACGATAATTATAACAACTAAAAAATCAAAATTAAAGTCCTTATGAGGACTGGCTTAAAGGGGCGAAACAAGAATGCTTTTCATATTCCCCGTTATCTGAAGAGGACAGTGAAGGATAGGGGGTTATTGAGCTGTATAAAGCTCTGATCATGGCAGAAGGGTAACGGCAATAGCCGAGCCTCAGTTAGAACTTCATTGGCAACAGCATTGCCATCC
The DNA here is from genome assembly GCF_054136105.1 of Typopeltis vanoorti. Taxonomy (NCBI): domain Eukaryota; kingdom Metazoa; phylum Arthropoda; class Arachnida; order Uropygi; family Thelyphonidae; genus Typopeltis; species Typopeltis vanoorti. The sequence continues at coordinate 24,110,535 of NC_143562.1, read as the reverse complement.
ATTACCCTCCCAGGATACCCATTTTAGTCCCCTCGTACGACATGCATGAGCTACATTGGGAAAATGAGAAAAATCCCTAGAACACTCAATAGTGGCCGAAAGATCGTCCAACTCAGTGTTGACTCCCCTCAGTGACGCCCCCCCCCACCACCACCAAGCAAAACGCTCATATTCCAGGGAAAAGAAAACGCTCATATTCCACCGACGACGCTCTCACGGGCCAATCCGGAAGACACCCTCTCCAGAGACTCAAAATGCTCTCCCAGGGAAAATCCCCCGAAATCAAGTCCCACCCTCCCTCTTACCGGGAGCAAAATTCTGGAAGAAACCTGAGAGAGCGAAACTCTCGAAACTCAGCGAATATTTTAGTCGTCTTTTAACGACACGCATGGATTTACGTTGAGGTTATTCTTATCCCGACCACCACACGGGAAAAAAATCAAAATTCGCCATGGAACACATTATTAAAAATAAATGGTGTATCAAACATGGTTTAAAATAAATACAGAAAAAACAAACTGTAAAACTATTTTCTTATTAATTTGTTAAGATAAAATTGATTCATAAAAATTTTAATAATATTCATCTTTTTAATTAATGAAATAAAATTCAGTAAACTGTTCAGATCGAATAGAAAATTATCAGAAGTAGAATTCCCTATAGAATGCGATTAAACAGATAGATTATTAATATGCTTGATAACGCAAATATGTTTGTTTCAACGTTGAGTTTCTGAGGAACTTAATATTACTCCTGGATAAATAATTCCATTTCATAAGACATCATTATATATATACTTGAATCTGTAACTGTGAATTGATGAAATAAACGTTTTAATCTCTAATTTTTATTATCCAGTTTAATGAAATATAATAATTCAATATTTTTATTAAGTTTAAAGATCAATATAGATTATTTTGTCAAGAGTTATTTTAAATTATTATTAGTAAACTACTTCATAATTTCCTCATATCCTTATTAATAAATTATTCTGCTATTATCACGCCATTTATATTCTTTCATTAGTAAACTACGTTTATTAATTTAACGAAATGAAATATATACGGATCGGTTTGATGGATTCATTCAATCCAATACCCTTGGAGGATAATGGATGGCAATGCTGTAACCAATGAAGTTCTAACTGAAGCTCGGTTATTGCTGTTACCCTCCTGCCATGATCAGAGCTTTAATTGCTCAATAACACCTTATCCCTACACTGTCCTCTACAGATAACGGGGAAGATGAAAAGCATTCTTGCTTCGCCCCTTTAAGCCAATCCTTATAAGGATAAGGAAGTATACAACGCCGTGTGGTGGCCGGGATAAGAATAACGCCGCTGTCACCAATACATGTCGTAAGAGGCGACTGAAATGGACGCAGAGTTTCGATCTCTTAGGTTTCTTTCGGAATTTTGCTCTTGGTGAAGGGGGGGGGGGGCTTGGATTTCGGGGGGTTTGCCCTGAGATAGCATTTTGAGTCTGTGGGGAGGATGTTCTCCGGCGTGGCCCGTGAGGGGACCTGGAATATGAGCGGTTCTGCTCACTGAGTGGAACCAACGCTGAGTTGAACGATCTTTCGGCCACTCGTAGGGAGTGGTCCGAGGATCGTCTTGATTTTTAGAAAGGGCTTTACTTACATACCAGTCACACTGTAGCCCATGCATGTCGTACGAGGAGACTAAAATGGGTACCCATTAAGTTTTAACTGAGGCTCGGCTATTGCTGTTACCCTCTGTCATGATTAGATCTTATAGCTCTATATTATCCCATCCATACATTTTCTTCTACAGATAACGAGGAACATGAAAAACATTTTTGCTTCACTCGTCTAGCAAAAAAAAAAAAAAAAAAAAAAAAAAAAAAAAACCAATGAAAGCATTTAACAAAAGAAGACATTTTGTTTTTAGTCTGAGTTCCTTTTCTTTGAAGTTGAAAAGTAAATTTATGTTATGTTAATATGCTACATTAGGGCGAAACATTTAATTAAATGAACTGAGATTTTTTTTTTTTTTGAGTGGATTTAATATCACCGAAAGATTGAAATATGAGAAATCATTAACAACCTTGAAAACTATTAATGGGTTACACTTTAAGAGACTGCTGACGAAGTAAATCATTTTATTTTAGAGAAATAAAAGATCGAACCCATCATATTCCAATTAGGATCACCTGGCAGTTCTTAATATATTTATCGTGTGGGCCCAGGAAAAGCACATTAGCCCTGATATTGAAGAGTTGATAGCTTAAAATGAAAGGAAAACGCCTATAAGAGAAAATGACAGATGACTGAAAATGCTTACTGAAGCAAAACATACGAACTTGTCCCTGGAGCTCCAAACATCGCCAGTAGGCATTCACACGAAATCCTTCTTTTCACCTTACGAATTCAGATTTGCTTAGAAGGTAACTTCCATTATGTAAAATTAATTAGTAATTTACTACAGGGGCGTCTTGCCTGAAACACCTTAATCACAGTCTGCAATTTATCGTAACTTTTAATAAAGGTTGAGGCATGGTTGCTTCAACTTACATCTTCTTATTTTTCTATACCCAACTTCTAATGTCAAGAGAGGGCTAAAAGATAGAATTTATGGGTTTAAACACGTAGTGAATTAAAAGACGTCTTATGGCTACATGTGACACATCATAAATTACTTTAAAACTTAGATAAATTGTAAGAAAAACCACTTAAAAATTCCAAGAAAAACTTTTCACTTCGAACATCACAATAAGGCTTTAATCTCCTCAAAACGTATTGAAAATCATTATTTTCTAATATCTGCATAAGGCAACACTCCATCCCATTGATCGTCTACTTCGTAACATCGATAAGGTGTTTTTTTTTATTTATTTAATGAAAATACAGTAATCTTCAAGATCCGGAAGTGCCAAAGAATTTAATTAATCATTGTCATGCTTGGTACTAATTACAATCAAAAGCTCTTTCCCTATGACAAGAAACTTGCTTAATTATCTAGAAAGCTGTTATCAATGAAAAAAAATGTCTTTGCCTTTTTGAATTGAAAAGAAAGGGTAAAATGAGAGAAGAAAATAAGATTATAAGCCCACTTGATTCTCACCTAACTAAGTTTTCTTTAGATTATAACAATTTATATCAATAACGATTAACAAGTATGTGATCCGGGAAAAAAATGATGAAAACTTGTGAGCGAGACCATTATTAATAGGCAGAACAAACGGACGTCACGTGATCATGTCTTTTATTCAGCCAGTGAAATTGACTTTTTTCACGTGCAAAGCAACTCGTGGCGAAAATGGCATAAACTCATAGGCTTCATCAAAATAATGATGATTGTTGAAAAATATTGTATCTAAATGAGCGTTAATTGTAGCTGGAAATATATAATCCCAAAGCCTTGTATTTACTATTGCGTCTTTGCTTACCTATAGGTCATCTCTTGGCTCGGCGCGCAACCACCTTGCATCAATTAGAAACTGCCTCGGATGAGTTAAAGTTACACAAAATTCTCCGGCTGTTGTAATTAATTTTCTTCATTGTGTTAATTTGATGGGAAGGAGTCATCGGTAATTGCTTAGAACATCCACCTTTACGCATGAATTTCTCTTGCCCTATACAAAATCCCCCCCCCCCACGTCCGAACATTCTTGGAAGAGAAGGAAGTAGCAAAGGGGGGGGGGGGAGACTTTAAGGTAATCCAATTTCCAATAGGCGAAAGTTGATTGCATTGTGGCCTAATTATCTTACAAAGGATTAATTGGTGATTAAAATATGTGCTAACGCTGATAATTTATTTCCGACGTAGAATTATGTAACACTCATAAATACCAATGAGAAATAAGCATTAGTGTGATGAAATACGCTAATATCGCCATTACGCATGCGTCAACTTTAATTGATCACGTGGTTTCTGTTGAATGATAAAGACTACGTATCGCTGATTCATCACTGATATCGTTTTTAAAATAAGACATAACTTTTCGATAATTAATGTTTTTTTTGTTTATTGTTTATATAAAAAGTATGGAAATTACTGTTTACGTCAATTATTTTAATAGAGCTGGCGATGTTGATTAATAATAGATTAATATTCGCTGTTTAAAAAAGTGACGATATCGCTACTGGGATTTAATATTTCTTTCAAAATAGCCTGTTTCTAAATGCTAGTGGTTCTTCTTGATGTTTTGCGCATGTTTAAAACTGTTATCCAATGAAAGCATTGCACATGCGCATAACAAGCAATGATTATCTCATAATACATACGTTATGTAGACCAGTAAAAGACATAATAATGTGGATATTTTCAGGCTGTTTTTTCACAAAACAATAGTATGAAAGCTAATTTAGTTTTTTATACCTGGAAATCTATAGTTCATTAATAATCGGGTTTAGCTGAAGGTTGGATAATTCTAACCTGCTCTAAATACCAAATATGTCATTTTTATCCACTTTGGACAATAATCAGTTGACACCACACCTGGCGATAAAAATCATCTTTCCCCTAAAGGCTTTTATAAGCGTTCATAACACATTGGATTCAAACTCACTGGTAGGAAAATAACCTCTGCTTTGTACAATGCTTAGATTGGAAGAATACTTTCGCTAAGATCAAAATATTAGATTAAAATGTAATGAATATTTCAGTGATGTACATCCATTTTAGTTTTTAGTCAAGGGAGAAACGGATTAGTTCTTTGAGATAATGAGTTTTGATTTCCCCCCCCCCCCCAAAAAAATAAAGAAAACGAAGACATTGAAATATCAGACTAAGCAAATGAAACAGACGAAGAAAAAAAAATTAATTCCTTAAGGAAAACTATATACAGAGCATCATCTATGTAGTAATATATGAAGACGTACCTGAATCTAAAAATAATTAGAACACATTCATTACCTAGTTAATTACGTTTGTATAAATATACGTTGTTTTTATTAGTAATACTCATAAATTAAGGTTAACGTTGCTTTGAATAACTAGAAACGATGATTTTATGAATAATAAACCAACCTAGATTGATTAAATCTAGACTCAACCTAAACAGCACAACCAAGCAACTATATGAGAGAAAATAACATGACGTATGCAACTGGATGCAGAGTAAATCTGAACAGTTGAAATATCCAGCTCTTTAATGTACGTACAACAATTCGATTCACACCATTGATCCAGGCACAATAATATGGAAAGAATAACACTGGCCAACAAAATAAAAATTTTTTCTGCTGATTATGATCTGACACTTGTTTTTTACTAATTTGGGTGCGCTGATTTCAAATATCAAACCCATTTTCCCTATCACGTCAGGTTTTTCCTCTATGGCATTTTCTTTTTTGCTAATTTGTAAGTTTTTGATAGTTTTAAGGAGGCAGTACTATTTAGAGAATCAAAAAAATCGATTTTTTAACATTATTTTCTGAAAGTATGTACTTTTAAAAATCTGTTCCTAACTTTTTATCAAGAAATTCGAAACATTCCCGAAGATATAGCCTATTATTCAAAGCGGTGCGCTGATCAGAATCGGAGCGCTCACCGCTCTCGCTTGTTAGTAAACGAATAAATGAGTAAGAACCTGCAACGGCACGTACTGGCGCTTTGAATGCGAGAGAGGCCGATAACTGACCTAATACATTTAGGTGATGAAAAGTAGACGATGACAACTGCCTAAAACAAATGAATGCTATATGCGCGTCATAGCGGACAAAGAAAGATCGAAATCAGTCAATCGTTAATCGATCGTGAAAGCATGATGAGCGCTTATAACGTTTCAATAAAGTCTCTGTTTTTTTTTTTTTTTGTCTTGTTAATTGCATGTTAGTCGGCAGTGAAGAAAATACATCATGCCAAGCGAGAGAGGTGAGCGCTCCGATTCTGATCTGCGCATCGCTATATCTTCGGGAAGTTTTCGAATTTCTTGATAAAAAGTTAGGAACAGATTTTAAAAAGTACATACTTTCAGAAAATAATATTAAAAAAAATCGATTTTTTCGATCCTCTAAATAATACTGCTTCCTTAAAACTATCAAAAACTTACAAATTAGCAAAACGAAAATGCCACAGAGGAAAAACCTGACGTGATAGAGAAAAATGGGTTTCATATTTGAAATCAGCGCACCCAAATTAGTAAAAAACAAGTCTCATATAAAAGTCAGCAAAAATTGTGTTGGACAGTGTAATCACAATGAAAAGCGGTGACATCATTAATATAAAAAAATGTTACAATCAATCGAAATACCGTGGCAAATCTGGGCTTATATTTTGACAAGGCAGTGTATACACGTGTTGAGGGACTGTTATTTTAATGTATGGATACTAATTAGAATACGTTAACTTTAAGTATGTAAGTGCACGATCATTTTCATCTAAGCATATTATATTTCCCTACTATTGACGCAATCAACTTGTTATTAAAGTAAAGCCAAATCGACAATTTGCTGCATTTTGTAAGCCAACTACTTGTTTTTGTCAACAGTCAACAGCATCTCTAGCTCCCATTAATATCACATTACGTACACTTCAAAGGATCCACTTTTAGTAAATGCGATTTTCTCTATTAAGTTATGTGTACGTTAACATAGTGCATGTATGAAATTTAGAAAAAAACATGCACTGCAGAATTCAACGATTTGCATGTAATGGGAATTTATTTTTCATCATTTTCACTAAATGCAATTATAAACTAGGCAATGTAATCTACTGAGACGATTAAGTTTCCTACGTATAGCTAATCATCAAAGTAGAAACTAGAATAATTACGATGATGTCTACAATCTTTTGGTTTCAACAGCATTCAAATTAGCAAAATGTAATTTTCTTTTTTGATTTTCTCCCTCTTTCAAATAAATCTTTAATTCAAGCATCATTTAGCAACTTATCCCGATAATATATTCTCTTTGAAGTAGTAAATAAAATTATCTTTAAAGCGTATAGGGTTTCATTTGGAAATAGTTAGTGTTAGCATTTTCTATTCGACCTAACTTCAGTCGTTCTTAAAACTTAACAAAAGATTCGAAGTTCTAATGGCTTCATAATTACGGAGTCTCTTTGTTGCCATTAGAAAAATCTCGAGACTCGAGATCTGCGAAAATGTCAGAAGCATATGTTCTTCTACTAATTGATGTTAAGTTACTGCAGACAAATAGACGGCGCACCCCCTACGGTTATGGGAGAAAAGAGCCAAGAAGACTCTCCACTAACCAGTTTTGTGTAGCAGCTGTGAAACATGTTACTTAATGATGTGATTTTTAACGCGTTTTCCCTTATAGATTTTTATGAATAGTCGCGATAAAAAGATATGTATTACGGTGAAAGACGTCGTAAGGTAGATATGTCAAAGGTCGTGTGTTTAATAAGGAAACGGTGCTGTTCGATGATCGTGTTACATTGGCAATCTCGGAATGGAGACACGCAGATGTCTCCATTCTAATATGGGTGTGTTTTGAAATATTTTGAAAAAATATTATCTACTCAAATAGCTAATTCAATTGGCTATAAAACTATTAAAGGGAGAGAGTGCTGGCCTCATACCATGGATGCAATTCATCTGCCACATACAGTAATTCTCAAAATATCCCAGCCCATAGTTGGATTTGAACTCCCACTCTGTTGATTGCAGAGCGAGTACGCAAAGAAGTTTTTTAAATTCGATTCCGATTTTGTTTATTATACTAAAATATCTCTTTCACCTTATCAAATGCCTTTTCGAAGTCTACAGAACAAAGGTACAGTTTTTCCTTCATTTAAAAGCCTTTCTTCAAGTATCCTCAGGGATATTTTGGTATCTTTGGCTTTGTTTTTTTGCAAAAACCGAAGTAAGCTGTTTTTATATATTTATCAAAAGAAGCACATCCATTCTATACGTGATAGTTTTTTGAAAGTATGCGGGATAAGACTGACTGTATTGAATTAATTGTATTCATTAGCGGGGGGGGGAATATTAGGGATTTCTTTGTTTTGTTCTTTTCCATCCAACGATGTCTTTAGCATTTATAATAAATGGATTCTTTTAGGAATCTCTCTATGGGTCTTCTATTGTCTATTGATTAATATCTTAGCAATTTATTTTATTTTTAGTTATTATTGGTATTTACATTTTATATCATCTAACTTTAAGGTTTCCATATTCTACTTCCTCGTCCTCTATTTTTTCTTACTGTCTTATGTTTTGACATGGTTTTATTAGCACTACGTACTAGTCAGTTGATTTTAACCAGTGCCTAACGTATTTTAATACCATTTCCATCATCTGGAGTTTTCCAGGTATATGTACTTTATATCAAAGCATTTAAATGGGGATTATAAGCTGTTCTTGTAGTAGCCTAATAGCGTTTGTCCTCTTTCGTTACGTTTTCCATTTACCAAATAACATTCTCACCTTCTTCCACTGCTGCATTCTAATCTCCAATTATTATCATATGCTGTTTTGAGTTGATTTGCATTATGAGGTTTAGCTATCACCATAGTTTGTTGTGGAGCGTAACATACCTGCATGATTGAAAAATCAGTTAAGTATTTTCACCAGTCTACTGTTATAACTTTTTCACAATAATTATCTAGAAATAGAAATCTTGCAACCCCATATGGTGTTTATGTTTATATCTCTTTAACATCCATAATTTTCCTTTTTCATACCAATGAGAAAGAATCTAAGAAAAGAAAGAAACACTGGACAAATATTCCTTGTGAGTCCATATAAGGACTGGCTTAAAGGGGCGAAGCAATCACCGCATCTCACGGTCGATTAACTCATCTTCCTTGTGAGTCTTTATAGTCCTTATAAGGACTGGCTAAAAGTGGCGAAGCAAGAATGATTTTCATCTTCCCCGTTATCTGCAGAGGACATTGTAGGGATAAGGTGTTATCCCTACACTGAGTTATTTAAAGCTCTGATCATGGCAGGAGGGTAACAGTAATGTCCGAGCCTCAGTTAGAACTTCATTGGCTACAGCATTGCCATCCATTACCCTCTAAGGGTATTAATCACAGCATCTCACGGTCGATTCTAATTTTTCCTCCTTGTGAGTTCTTAAAAGAACTTGGCGATGGACTGAGTCCTTGACTCTTTATCCCGTCATCTAAATGAAGAAAATCTGTGTGGATTGGGTGTTATTGAACTAAAACGCTCTAGTCATGGCTGGGTAACGCTATTGTTAAACAATAACTCAGGCTTAGCTATTGTTTTAACAATAGCTAAGCCTGAGTTAAAACTTCATTGGCTACAGCATTGCCATCTGTTACCCTGGAAGTCCTAAAGAGGACCGGATCTTTTCAATTTTCCCTCTTTGTGAGTTCTTGAAGTTCTTAAAAGAACTGGGTGATGGACTGAGTCCTTGACTCTTTATCCCGTCACCTGAATGAAGAGAATCTGTGAAGAGAATCTGTCATGGCTGGGTAACGGGCAATAGTCGAGTCTCAGTTAAAACCTCATTGGCTACAGCATTGCCATTCGTTACAATGGAAGTCCTAAAAAGGACTTTTTTTCCCCTTCAAGGACCCTGTTTGTGAGTCGCAAGACGCAAGACGCAAGACGTTGCTGACTATAAGGGTGAAGCAAAATGCTTTTTTAATCCCTGCTATCTGATAAGGTTGCTGTGTGAGGAAAAGTTTATGAGCTAAATGCTCTGCCTTAGTGGGTGTGATTTAGAGATCTTCATTTGGAAGTAGGATGGCCTTCGGTCTCCTATATTTTGAGAAGTCTATTTCATCATAATTTGCTGCTTGTTGCACTAATTCATTTGGATGTGAAGAGGATACTGAGAAGAACTTTACTGCTGAAGACTGCAGGAAAGAGTAGATGTAGGGGATATTTGTATCCCGGTGGAGTTGGACATTTCTGACATACCTTGGTGCGTTCAAGATCATGCGGAGACATTTGTTTTGCACTTTCTGTAGTTTGAGGATATTTGAACTTGAGGTGTGGCTCCAGGCTGGGGAAGCATAAGTAATAATGGGTCGAATCATCAATTGATAAAGGAGCAGTTTTATTTTGGTATCCAGTTTGCTATTCCTATTGATAAGAGGGTAAAGCTGTGCAATGACTCTTGATGCTTTCGAACATGAGGCTTTTATATGTGAACTGAAGTTAGTTTTCTGTCCGGCAGTACACCCAGATATTTAGCTTCTGGTTTCCAAGGAATCTTGGTATTAAATAGGAAGATGTCATCTTTGGGAGATATTGAGTTTTTAGTGAAGAGCATGGCGATACTCTTCTGAGGGGTGTTTGTGAGTTCTTAAAAGAACTGGGCGATGGACTGAGTCCTTGACTCTTTATCCCGTCATCTGAATGAAGAAAATCTGTGTGGATGGAGTGTTGGATCTCAAATGTTGTTGAGAAGTCTGTTTCATTATAATTGGCTGCTTGTTGCACTAATTCATTTGGATGTGAAGAGGATACTGAGAAGAACTTTACTGCTGAAGACTGCAGGAAAGAGTAGATGTAGGGGATATTTGTATCCCGGTGGAGTTGGACATTTCTGACATACCATGGTGCGTTCAAGATCATGCGGAGACATTTGTTTTGCACTTTCTGTACTAAAAAGCTCTAGTCATGGCTGGGTAACGGCAATAGCCGAGCCTCAGTTAAAACTTCATTGGCTACAGCATTGCCATTTGTTACCCTGGAAGTACTAAAAAGGACTTTTCTGGTGTTTGTGAGTTATTATAGTTCTTATAAGAACTGGGCGATGGACTGAGTCCTTGACTCTTTATCCCGTCATCTGAATGAAGAAAATCTGTGTGGATGGGGTGTCATTGAGCTAAAAAGCTCCAGTCATGACTGGGTAACGGCAATAGCTGAGCCTCAGTTAAAACTTCATTGGCTACAGCATTGCCATTTGTTACCCTGGAAGTACTAAAACGGACTTTTCTGGTGTTTGTGAGTTATTATAGTTCTTATAAGAACTGGGCGATGGACTGAGTCCTTGACTCTTTATCCCGTCATCTGAATGAAGAAAATCTGTGTGGATGGGGTGTCATTGAGCTAAAAAGCTCCAGTCATGACTGGGTAACGGCAATAGCTGAGCCTCAGTTAAAGCTTCATTGACTACAGCATTGCCATTTGTTACCCTGGAAATCCTAAAAAGGACTTTTTATCTCGTGTTTGTGAGCTTATCCTTATAAGGACTGGCTTAAAGGGGCGAAGCAAGAATGCTTTTCATCTTCCCCGTTATCTGTAGCGGACAGTGTAGGGATAAGGTTATTGAGCTATTATTAAAGCTCTGATCATGGCAGGAGGCTAACAGCAATAGCCGAGCCTCAAGTTAGAGCTTTATTAGCTACAGCATTGCTATCCATTACCCTCCAAGGGTATTGGGTATTCGATTCTACATGTATGTCTCGTGTTTGTGAGTATTTCATTGTGATCTTATTGTAGCATTATGATTTGAAATAATTAACGGTAGCTGTTATATATTTAGAAATTAAATAAGTATAATTATTTTTGTATTAAAAATGTTTAATATTTAGGTAAAATATAAGTTTTACTATTATCTTTAATATTAATATAATATTTCTTTTTATAAATTGTAAAGCGGAATGTAATAACGTCACTCCCTTTTCTATCATACTCAGAACTTCTTTAAGATGGTAAAAGCCGGCATATTAACATTTGAACGTTTTGCGTCAGTTCCTTTTTATGACGTCATTTCCGTTTCTACATAACTATCCACGAAATCTTTATAGACATATAAATATGATAAAAAAGCCAGCACATTAACATTTTAAAGCATGTCATTCCACTAAAACGGATGATATAATCACAATACTTTTCAAAAAAATATCTGTAAGCAAAACATCAATCTTTTGACAAAAGATACATATATAAAAAAGAAGCGATTAAATTTTTGTGATTCTCTATTGAGGCAAGAAAGTCAATTTTAGATACTTCTGACAGGGGACGATGCTATTGACAAAAGGGTTTCGCAAGAACGAAGTGCAGTTTTTCTAAAGCCAAATGGTAAAAAGTTCTCTTTTACAGAAAGAGTCTCTATAGAAAAACTGATGAGTATTCAGTACTTGTCTTCAATCTGAAAACTTGGAATGAGCTCTAGCAATACGAAACACACACACACACACACACACACACACACACACACACACACACACACACACACACACACACACACACACACACACACACACACACACACACACACACACACACACACACACACACACACACACACACACACACACACACACACACACACACACACAAAAGTCACCAAACAGACGACGAAGTGAAAAATAAGTAAGTAGGACAAGAATGCCTTCAGAAGAAACGCAATCACCGAAAAACAAGATGGAAATTCTCAATAAAAAAGTTAAAAAGAAAAAAAAAATCAGAATCGGAAAGCGGCAATCCGAAGTCAATGAAATAGGAATGAGACGGAGATTGTGTGTACAGTGAGGAAAACTCATGAGGATGAAAAAGTTTTTGTTGAGAGAAAAATATATAAAAAAAAAAAACAACTTTCGTTTTCTGGTGTAAACACAAACTATGAAACTAACGCGTCGATGGAGTTGAGGTAACTCAAAAATGAAATACCTCGATGAGAAGTAAGTATGAACTTCTGCACAGTTCCACTTCTTGTCGAGATGATATGCATAGAATAAGAATGTCAGAAGACAGGATTCTGTAATGATAAAAAAAAACAACGCATTTCAAAGAAGCGACAGGGTTAATACCATATTTATTCTTGGATTCAGAATTGAAAATCTCTTGTCAGGTGCAAATACCAACAACGAAAGTTTGTTTTCCCGAGAGGATACTTCACTGCACAACAGGAATGTATTGCAGAGAAGGAAGGAACAACTTTGCATGCAAAAACTGTATACAGAAAGTGCATATGAATGCGAAGGGTAGGACTTTTATTTATCTATTTTATTATGATTTTTATACTGACTAGACATTTGATTAAGTTAATAGAACTTCAGCTACCATGCGGTGCAGACATATTTCTTATTTCGCATTATTATTAGTAGTAGTCGATGCTATTCTTACTGTCTTAATAAAAGTTAACCCTAGCTTCGAAGTCGGAAGCATTAGATCTTACCCTAAACACTTCTTAATAAACTAATCCTCATAACCGCAGTTATTATTTTTGTTATTAGCATTACTATTATTCACTTAGCACTTAATACTGAACTCTTTGAACGAATAAAAAATTGCAATGTGTTAGCTGTATAAATGTAAACAGCATGAATGATGATAACTCTCTCTGTGTGTGTCATGTATATTTATAAAATAACGAATACGTTTAGAAAAATATATTGATTGTATATAAATCATATTATGTATGCACGATGAAGATAATGATGATAATTTTATGTAGCATTATGCATATGACATGTATTTGTATACACATATATCCAAGTATTCCTAGCTTGATCAGTTTCTTGGAGCATAATCCCAGATAATAAAATATTGTAAAATATTGTACCAATATAACACGACACTGGATATTTCAACACACCAAAATTCACGACTTAACATTTCACTAACATTGAAATGATAGACATTTTCATATACCTACAATTCAGATCATTTAGCAACACTATAATATCCACTCAGGTATACGAAAACTTATTTGCTCTCGAACGTAATGTCACATTGGTCTTACCAAACAAGTAAATAAAACTGTTTTATTAAATATACAGATTAAAATCTATTTAAAATATGAATATCCAGTGTGAGTTATAGAGATCGGCATATAAGAATAAAGGCTGTCATCTCCTCTCCACGACTTATTATCTCAATATAAGTTGACAAGAACTAAAAGAAAAATTCGCTGTTTTTGTTTCCTTCTTGGATGTCAAACTCCGGCATCTCATGTCGGCTGGACGACTAGGAGATGCCGGAGTTTAATCTGGACTCTCTGCAGTGCTCAAATCTTACGGTGACCTGATAAATTAGAGTACATCGATATTTAAGATTACAAAACTAGCTAAACATAACATGGAGTGTTCTCGTTACAATAGGCTTAGTCATCTCATTAAAGTGAGAGATGAGAGATTAGAAAGAGATGCCTCTATCTTGACAGCGCTATGAAGAGAGCGATGAACTTTTATTCATTGTAGAGAGGTTTTCATCTTTTTTTTTTTTTTTTTTTTTTTTTTTTTTTTTTTTTAAGCTTGTCAATTCTGGATTATTATTTTTTATACCGTTTTTAATTTTTTGCATCTCCGACATATAATTATTTTTTCTTCGTATAAAAATATATTGTGATACTTCTCTAGTTAACCAATAGATGGCGTTGGGGTTTTTGATCGGACCATATTTTTTTTTAGATAACAGAAATAAATAATTATTTGTAAAAGGACAACGAAGCTCACACGTTAGATGGACTAGAAAAGTATTCAACTCTTTATGTATGAGTGGTCATCATTCCTTATATAAGAATGCCGATTCGAAATCATGAAATGAAGTCTTGAAGCGTATTTTAACAACATTGTATGTAATAGACAAGTATCGTGTAGAGTGGATTTCACTGTTGAATATATAAACATAAATAAAACCTCTTGGTCTTTTGGAACAATCAACCGAAAGTCACAATTATGATAAGCCCATAAATATGTTTGCTAATCTGCTAGATTCGCATCTCCCGCTGGTTTAATAAAATCCTAAAACATATTAACTTCTATTGCATAATAAAGAATCTCTATATCACATTACAAGTTATACCGATGCAATATTTATCCGACTTTTATTACAAAAAACACTTCAAGTATGTTGGGACTGTTTGCAACAATTCATTAGCCTAAATTCGAATTTGATATTTCTTTACGAAAATTTCAAAGAATCGCAAATATAGTTGCAATGTTTAATGGATACAAAATATCACTCCCTAGATGTTTATTTGTAAATTCGGACAGAAATAAATACAGAAATGGAAACGGTAATGATGGAAATCATTATCCCAGTTGAAATACGAATGCCACTATGCGTCAGTGGTCATAAAAACATTCTAGATCGATTTCTAATCCTGTTAGACTTAGAAAATGAGGCAAAGTTTGGGAAAAGAGCGATTAATGTGAACCATTAAAGTGCCTGATCTCGGCTATATTCTCACTATTTGTTTATGTTTCTCCTTTCTACTGCAACCAAGTACCTGAAAGGTTTATTCACCAGTTGCTACCATCTTCTAAGATGGAAACTATTCAAATAAATTGTGGATAAAATTACTTTTACGTGCTCATATTTACCTGGAAAAGTTTTAAGTATATTGAACTACTTTTGGAAAGGTGTTTGTTTCTACCATTAGTAAGGAAGTGGTTTTAAGATCAATTGATTTCTCTCAGGATAACCTCAACTCGCGTTTTTGCATTCTTAATGGTAGTTGGCTTAAAGCAATAACATACGTCTGTTTGCCAAGCAACCAAATTCTGTCGTATTTTTCGGTGATTTATCGCTATGGCAACTCTTGTAAATATAGATAGATAAACTGATTAAAACAGGTTATATTTATTTTGGAGAATTTTCTACACGACATACTCGAAGATTGAAACCATTCCATTTCGCGTGTGTTTGTGCAGATGTTACATGAGATAAAAGTAGTCCGTAGAGGGGAGATGGGGGGGGGGAATAAATGCATTATAGTTTAACCAGAGAACTACCCTTCGCATTTAGTCGCAAGCTTAAGTTGGTTTTGTGTATAAAAATAGAAACGTTTGTTGACCAAATGTCACGCTAATGTAACTGCAATGCAAATTAATTATAGCCAAGTTATCGTTGCGTGTAAGATCCCTAAGTAAAATCTACTGTTTTTAATTACCTATGTGTTACTAGGCAGGCAAGCTCAACTACCTAAATTCTCTACTTTTATATGAATATGAACTAAGCTACATAAAAGCCTTGTAATCATATCTGACGTTCAGAGATGTTTAACCCAATTTAGTTTTGAGAAGCACACGGGTAGAGAATATTTACACACAGCACGTCTGTCTCTTGTCTGTTGCTATTATTGAAAACAGGGAATGGTGTCTAACTTTGCTGTGTGTACACGCAGTAGATCAGTCAGCTTCTTGCTAGATTACGAGACAAACTTGAAGAGACAAATTCCTTTAAAGTGAGTTAAATGCGTTATGAAAGGAATTTGTATATTAACATGAAAACCAAAGCTAAAGACAGGATTAGGGATACATTCACAGAGGAAATAAACGAGTCGGTTATTGCACTCTAACCAAATGAATGTGTCTATGCAAGTGACGCAGAATTTCCCAGGATATTTAATTCGTAAGTATTAAGTATCCTAGGAAATAGCACGAGAGCGAATATATATATACTCCTACTTAATTCCGAGTTGTGATTAACAATTAAAAAAAACAAGAATTTTAGAAACAACGCGAGAGTAGAATAAACTGGCTTTCGAACTGTGCAAGAATCTCCACTATCGTCAACAGTTTATTCCAGTTTCTTAAGCAGTCTTTTAAAGTACTAGCAGGTATATACGGCCTGGTTGGCCGAGTGGTTAGCCTATCCGCTCTGCAGCCAAAAGCCTGCTTGTTTGAATTCCGCCGTTGGCATGGCTGTTTTTGATTGTCTATGAAAATACTAGTAGTGGGCGGTAGATGGCGTTGGTGTAGTTGCGATTCGTTGTAACGGTGGATTGTGAGTGGTGGAGACAGAGAGTTGTAAAGCAGGTACCCTCCCTCGATGAGCCATTGGGCTCCCTGGAGGTGTTACATAATAATAATAATAATAATATTCACTATACAATAACAAGTACAAGAATAACAAAATACAATAACAATATACAATAACCATATATAATACAAGCCATTAGGAAAAAGAAAACCAGGACGTCCTCTTAAACGATTCAACGATGACTTCTAAGGTCGGAATAGGCCATGCTAGGCCTAAATCCTTGATACGCATGATGATGACTATACAATAACTGATAGAAAAGTGCTTAAATGTCCCAATAAAATGGAACACAATAAATATCCCGGACGTTTGTATGTTATTCTCGATGTAAGTCCCTTGGAGATGTATTCCAGTGATCTTTTTGACTTCATTCTTTTAGTAAGCTGCAGTGTTATTTCATTTTTTATGTGCATCTCACTAAAGGTTGTGAATCTGTCAATAGATTAGTACTATGGATAGATTGAGAGTTAGATACTCTGGTCCATTCGCTGTAGAGTACCCTTTAATAAGTCGGTGTGAAAGTAGATACTATTCTCACACCTGCCAATGACATTTAAAAGATCCATGTCCACAGCGGGATTCAAAGCGGGTTCAAAGCGGATTTCAAAGCGGGTTTCCAACATCACCAAACTATTTTACACAAACAATTTCCGGGACCTTTATGCCAAGTTTACACCAGAATTGAATAAACAAAATTGATTTGTAAATTAAAAACTTCTTTTGTAAAAGAAGACCTCGAAATACCAACCGGAAAATCCAGTAAAAAAAAATTACTCTTGAATTCTTTCAAGAAAGTAATTGGTTGGCTGTTGAGATAACGACAAAGAAAAGACTACGAGGCGGGCATATAACTGCACTGCGAGTGTACCCTAAGGTTGGTTTGTCTATTTTTATGGGATGAAAGGAAAACGCAACCACTCTAGATTAGTTAACTAAATTATTAGTTTAGTAATACAGCTTTAGTTTCATGGTCCTATCATGAATCACCCGAGAACTAAATATTTCATATACTTTTAGATTTTCTAATCCATCCATCCAATTCTTGTTCGTCCTTAGACGGGTTGAGTCCGCTGATGAGAGGTTTTTAGGCAATCGAATGCAACCTGCTTTCCATTCCTCACCTGCATCCCTCTAGGGGGTAAATGTTTTGCGGAATGAAAAACCTTTCCACCTCCGTATGCGACCTGCTAACTGACCTTCAATTGAAAAGATCTGATAACAAGGATTAGCATCCTAAACGGGATCCAAATCCAGGTCTTTCCAACCAAGAACTTCGTCTATACCAACTGAGGTATTTTCTAATGGGATTAATAAATAAAATCTTCCGGATAATGACATAATTAATAATGCCTTTCGAACGATGCGACGATCACCACTATCCATTAATCTTCACCTTTACTTAGCTGAATCTTTTTTTTTTTTGTTGTTGTTTTGTTTGTTTGTTTCATAGAAACCCTCTTTTCGACAGAACGTTTCGAACAGCTGGAATACAATCGATTTCCGTACAACTTTCTGTTTTAATTCAGTTAATTAAGCTATTTTAGCAAAATATGAGAAACTAATTAAGACACGTTAAATGATGTTCCCGATATTTTGACATGTCTACAAGGAACGTCTCTCTTCGGGGACGGATTTGTTGCTCCCCCCATCTACTTTGAAAGTGTGCCCGCGGTCTTTATTAAAATTCATTAATAGCTTTCCACACAATGGAAAGAGATGGATCGAAACTTGACAGCATTCTTGTTAATCTCTCAACACTATCCACAACATGTGGTGATAACTTCCCTAATTCTGAATTCTTTATATATATATATATATATATATATCTTCTTTTTCCGCTTTTCCTCGGTATTGCCGAAGAATAAAGCCAGTCGGTACACTCTGGATGTTGAAGCGAACTCAGGAAGTGAACTGTATTGATCTCTAGGCGAATTAGATGCAGACCGGCCAGGAAAGAGCGAAAAGGGAGATTTAATCTTCTAGCTAGAAGAGTTCTGATCAGTAGTACGTCGCTAGAATAACTTTTCTCTCGACTTGGACCTAACTTTAGCAAACGTAATCCAGAGTTCAGCAAAAGTCTCGATTACTATGCAGTCAACTCAAACTCGATGGGCTTTAAACAACCTTAACAACCATAAACAAAAATGCCAAACAGAACGTTTCTGTTGGAATAGTTTTGTAGATCCAATACATGATAGTAATCACCAATTTTAGAAAGAAAAAAAAAAACATCGAACTGAAATACCAGTTTGTTTGTTTTTTATTGAAGCATTTACAAGTCGTAAGGAATACAAAAGTACGCCACTTATACATTTTTTACTGCTGTTTGTCTATCATTACGCTACAATCATTAAAAATGTTAATTTCGTTAACACAAGCGTTATTAATTCAAAAACAAATCGAAACTTAGCAAGTAATGTCTTATTTTCTTACCCTAGTTTTACCAATTGTATAAGTGGCCCGGATGAAGAAAACATTCGGGTAATAATAGTAGAATGGTTACCATAGTAACATTTTTACGTAACAGATAAAGGAAAACAAACAATTGGATAACTCAAAATTAGGCTATCCAATTGTAAAAACCTTTTTGCAATCCCCAGCGATGTTACTATGGTAACTTATTCTATATGGATGATTTCTATTAACAGTTAGGAACATATATAGAAATCATCGATATACAGGGTGTCCGAAAATTCACGCAAGAAGTAATTTTGATAGAAAACATAGGTTTTTAATTAAAAATTGTAATTTCTTATTGATTCATAAAGTATACAGTATAGGGTTATGCATGGAACAGCATATCGGGTAAATGACCTCCACAGCTTTGCTGGCACATACGCAATCTTTTGTCGAAAATTTTCATGACCGTTTTGCATAAACGTGGCTGAATTTCGTTGATACAGCGCTCAATTTCCTCCTTCAAGGCGTGGGTGGTCGTGGGCTTGTTGGCATAAACCTTAGACTTCAAAAAACCCCAAAGAAAAAAGTCTAACGGGGTTAAGTCACATGATCTGGACGGCCAATTCTGATCACCAAAACGGGAAATTACACGACCAGGAAATGACTCATGCAGTAATTGAATTGTTTCTCGGGCTGTATAGCATGTGGCACCGTCTTGTTGAAACCACATGTCGTCCACATCCATATCTTGCAATTTAGGCACAAAATAAACTGGATTATCATGTCGCGATAGCGAGCACCATTAACTGTTATTGCCTTACCAGCCGCATTTTCGAAGACGAATGGACCGATGATGCTTCCAGCCCAAAATCCGCACCAAACAGTGACACGTGGATGCATTTGTTTTTCAACAATCACTCGTGGATTTTCTGAACCCCAAATGCGACAATTTTGTCGATTAACGAAGCCATCAAGATGAAAATGAGCCTCATCGCTGAAGATGATTTTGTTCGAAAAATAAGCATCCACTTGTTGTTGTTCCATAATCCATTCAACGAACTCTCTTCGCTGTGTGTAGTCATTTTTAATAACCCTGAACTGTGAGCTGTCACGCTGTCTTTTTTTCCTCGTTGGCAACACTTTACCGCAAAAATGGCGCTAAATTTAAATCTTGCCTGAATTTTGGGACACCCTGTATAATAATCTTAGGTATTAGGCATTAAAATCAGATAGTACACTTTTAGCCCAAAACATTCGAATTGTTCAATTATTATTATATTTGAATAAATGTTCCAATAGCTTTTGACCAATGAGTGTTGAAGTAAACAGAAAAATGAACTGCCCAACACTAGAAGATACTTGCTGGCTTTCGGCTCAGAAGCAGATATCATTAAGATATTCATTGGAATATACACGTTCCTGTATATTCCAATTAATATACAGGAGCGTGATAACTACAATTTTTCTTATACAAAAACGTCGTAGTGCGATGGCCGAAGTGCTTAACCAGTACGACATAAAAGTTGCCTTCACACCAAAGCAAAAAATGTCTTCGTGATGCTACCGGCACTGAAAGCCTAGTTCGCCTCTCAAGAGATCAGGAGTATGTAAACTTTTTTTCTGCATGTCGTGTCTACTTCGTCGGACAGATCCGGAGAGATCGGTGTGAAAAAACATGTCAAAGATGTGGAAAAACAGCGGACGCACATATCGAAATTAGCATTTCATATCATCAAAGAAAACATGAAGTACTTTGGTACAGGAGTGCTGTATGTTGAATTCAACAACGATGTACGTAGCTTCGGAGAAGCTATCGAAATGCTACGTCATCCAAATCAGCGTAAAAAAAACCAAGGTCTTGTTTTAAATAAACTTTTGGTCGGCAAATATCAAAGACCTGCATAGCTGTGAATTAGGATACGATAGTGAACACAACAATGAGATAGGTAACTGACATCTCGTGTTCACTGCCTAGTTTAAAGTTTGATTTTTGTTCTTTAACAGATGCTAATACAAGCTTTTATTTTTTTTCCAAATTTATAATTGATGTTTATTATTCATGGTTCATACCGGATAAATCACAATGAATTTGTTCATTATTTGGTTCTCTACTGGTTGAAGAGCGGATATGTTAACCGATCAAACCAACCAACCAGATAGAAAAATTAATAAATAAAAACCTTAATAACTTGAATAAAGACATTAATGTTCAGCACATTTTCGTATTAAATCTCGTACAAAATCACCCTCAATTTACATGAATTTAGCAGAGGCTAAATATAATATTCAAGGTAAGTAATGTTTTTACTGGGAGGTACAAGACGCACGGGAAAGAGAATACATTTTTCAGGAGAACGAAAACGGACCCTCAACCTTCACGATGGAAATCAATGTTTACCCTGAAGCCTGCGCAGTAAAACTAAATGGGGGTAGACACAAGAAGGTCTTATATACATTATAAAGTAAGCATGGGCCAAAAGTAGCAGCTGCCAAAAATATGATGAATTTGTTCTCCATGACTCACCGGAAACTGAAAGATAAATAGATAGGTAGCTAAAATTGAGTGAAGGGGAAACGACTTGGTATCCAATAGTTTATTTTTATCCATATCTCATCGTAAATTGTTTCAAAACTGCATGTTGACTGACATCTTTTATTTATATTTGCATTTAAATCGATTAATTAAAGATATTTTGCTTAGGAGGAAAACATTTGCGATAAAAATGTGCTTGAATCCACTTTCAGATAAAAAAAAATGATTGAAATATTTTCTGACATTTTCAATATTCTTTGGATAGAAAAAATAACCAAGGATTGTTATCGTTTAGAAAGAAAAAAAAATTCTGAAAGGTATTCTTAACAATATTCACGATTTTAATGAAAGAATTGTTTAGCGTTCTACGTATTTATCGGTGTTGTATAGAAACAATTTATCCACTTTGTATGCAAATTAAAAAAGATTCGATTCTACAACGCAAGCAAATATTTGCATTTGAAGATTTACTTGTTTACGAAAATTCAGTCTTTTACAAGGAATAAGCATCCCTTTTTTAAATGAAGAAATAGTCGTTTACATTTGGGAGAAGATTGATAATTGATGAAAAAATAATGTTATACAGAGAATACTCGATTCCAAAGGTGATTATCATCATTTGAACAAATGTCTGACAAAAACTGTTCTTACAGATGAATTCATTTACGAATTTTATGAATTATATTAGACAAAAATATTATAGACACCCAATATACGTTTAGTTTATTACTGTAACAGTAGCGCCTTCATATTAAGGCTTTAACTATGTTAATTGTTAATCCTAATGCAATTATTTTAAAATAAGCATGTTTAGTAACGTGATGGAACATAAAAATACATGCCAGTTGCGACAAATATGATAATGTTTTCTGATTTTGTACGTTAAAATATTAGAAACATAGGATTGTCAGAGTTGTTAACATTGTGATTTGTATTTGGTAGTGTTATTTGCAATAAACGTCATTGATGAGTCAATTGATTGTGCAATCAGTAGGTGCTTTGTTTATTGTGAATAGAATTTTTAACACCAATTATTGTAAAACATTTTGTTGTTGTTGTTATTGTTGGATATACAAGGCTTAGGAGAAAAGTAAAGAGATTTTTTTTATTGAAAATTAATAGCGCCGTTGAACCGACGATGACGTAGTATGTTAGAGTGATTCTAGTGCTTTCCATCAGCATCAGTTTCTAGTCCATAGGGTATATCTGTTGAGTTATTATGTTTTCGATAAGTGTATGTGTGGCGTATTCGTCATGAAAATGATTTTTTTTTTATCACATGTTCAAGTGTTTAAATGGCAGATGTTTTTTTTTTTTTTTTTTTTTTTTTTTTAAAGAAGGAGAAAGAGAGGAAGATGAGCAACGTGCAGGACAGTCCACCGAGGATTTGTACCTCCTGGAGTGACCATCAATCAAATATATTACAAAGAAATCTTTGAACGGTTGCGAAAATGCATCGTGCATTCCAGAGATCGCGAATGATTGGCTCATACATCATGACAATGCGCCTGCTCATTCGGCTGTTAATTCTCGAGTATTTAGCCAAAAATGTATTCAGGTATTGGAACAGCTACCCTACTCGCCATACTTGTCTCCATGTGACTTTTTTTCTCTTTTCCCCAAAAAACAAGATGAAAGGTACCCATTTTAAGACTACAAAAAACATCCAACAAGATGACAGGGGTTATAAACGAACAAACAGAAGAGGTCTGCCAATCTTGTTATATTGCATGGAAGGAACGTTAAAACTGGTGCGTTTCTTGGGGGGGGGTTCCTAGAAGGTGACCAAGATGTATTATCAGATGATTAATTAAATACACGATTTATTACGAATTTTGTCTCATTACTTTTCTACTCGACTTCGTATAAAGATATTAATTTACTAACTGAAATAAAATAGTATAATTCGATAATAAAGCCAATTAAAAACACTTCAAACTAAGATCTCTTAACATCGTTATGATAACTTCATAGTAAATATTTTGGTCAGTAGATTTGCGTCTTAGATGCTTCTGGTAAAATAAAACGATATGAATGAATATCCAAATATATCAGATAGTTCAACAATAATTACAAGAGTTATTTCAACCTTTCTGCATACTACGCATGCGTGCCAGTGGGATGTTGGAATTTCCACCTTCATGTCACTTGTATTCCATACTGAGCCAAAAGGTTCAACTTGTGTTCGGCGAAACAAGACTTCAAAAATGAATGCGGAATCTGATTCGTGTCAGACATTGTCATTCTGCATGACAACAAGAAGCCACAATTCACGTTTCCCATCAAGTGTCTGATCTTATGGAAACGTATGGATGGTAAATGCTTCCTCGACCCTGTTACAGTCATCATATGAATTCTTCAGACTTCAATCTATTCCCTAAGTTGAAAGAACCACTTCGTGGAAAACACTGCATTGCCATTGACGACGTTTCAACTGAAATAACCGAAGTTATTAAATACATAAACAAAAAAGGGTTTGCCTACAAAACCACAAGATCACCCCCCCCAAAAAAAGCGTTAAATAATCTTAGTAGTTTCCAAATAACACAGATAGTTAGGGATTTATTATTACATTAATAAGTAATGACATCGTCCATACCGTCTTCATATCCCAAGATAGTAAATTCACATTTTTCTCGTATATTAAAATATATTAAACCAACTTCCTATATCTCATTTGCCAGGAGTGGTCATAACGTCCATTTTGCAATTTTTCTTAAGTTAAAGTAATTTGTTCCTTTTACTTAGATATCTAAAATATAACTTCCTTCTTTGCGTGAATACATTTTGAGGTTATTGTTTCCTGTTCTTTATTAATCCCGTAATGACAAACGTTTCTTAGAAGGACATTTGTCGAAGTTACTTTAGCACAATTTCTACCGACTAGTTTTCATATTAAATGAGAAAAATACGGCATGTAAATAGAGGTAGTGGAACAAATAACGGTAGAGTTCTTCATATTAAAATGTTTACCTGTTAACTTGTGAACAAACGCTAACATAGCGATAAGTCGTTTTCTCATTTTAAAAAACTCACATTTTACAAACGCGTGTTTATTGATGTAAAGAAAGAAAACAAAGTAATTTTTACTGAGTCTTTTTTTTTTTTTAAATATATTAAATAACTCCTGACTATCGTTCAGATGAAATCTAAAACTCAAATCTCTTTTGAACGATTATTCTTATTCCAATATACAGAAAGCCAGTTGTTATGATAGAGTTTTGGGGACAACTACTGGCTTATATATATATGTGTGTGTGTGTGTGTGTGTGTGTGTGTGTGTGTGTGTGTGTGTGTGTGTGAGTGTGTGTGTCTCAAGTTGAGAACTTAGCCATAAGCCGGGGCTGCTTTACCCGAAATTTCGTCATAAAAGTGCATTGATGCAGAAAATTGGGTTTACTTTGAAACCCTTTTTTTTTTTTTCGTAAAGGGGGGGGGGTACTCAAAGTAAAAGTGTATTGTTACAAAGTTTTCAACTTGGAACTACTAAAGCTATACCGTTGCCGTACTTATGTGGATGATATAAGGGCTGAGCGTGCTATCGGTGTTAAATGGCCCGCACTAAAGATACTGAGAAAAAAACATAAATTTTAGATAAAGGCAAGTTTGCTTAAGATGATTTTGTTTCACTTTTTATTTAGTTTTTTTTTTCCTTCGTAAGTTAACTTGGTGATAGCGAATTTTCAAATTAAACCAGCATTCCAACGATAAACATGGGAATGAAAAAAAAAAAAAAGGTTGGTTTTAGACCGGGTATCATCTGGAGATTGAAATAACCATGGACCCTGAAGATAAAAGTTATAGGATAACACAAATTACGTGAACAAGTATAAAGGCAAGGAAGTGTACGTTAAATGAACTGTATTTGTGTGCAATACTGGAAATATGAAGTGCTATAATCGAAGAACTTCTTGGAATGTTTTCATAGAACATTTAGATGGATGGATTCCCATGTATTATACCTTGTTCAAGTACAAATTGTGACGAAATACTAAATAACACTTATTTCTAGTTTCGACCTGATATCCTTATAAGGACTGGCTTAAAGGGGCGAAGCAAGAATGCTTTCCATCTTCCCCCTTATCTGTAGAGGACAGGGTAGGAAAGCTCTGATCATGACAGGAGGGTAACAGCAATAGTCGAGCCTCAGTTAGAACTTCATTGGCTACAGCATTGCCATCCATTACCCTCCAAGGGTATTTATTAATAACCGCATATTTTATTTTCTCAAATTTCGACCCTTATAGTCCTTCGCCCCTTTAAGCAAGTCTTTAAGGACTTGCTTAAAGGGGCGAAGCAAGAATGCTTTCCATCTTTCCCGTTATCTGTAGAGGACAGTGTAAGGTGTTATTGAGCTATTAAAGCTCTGATCATGTCATGCAGGAGGGTAACAGCAATAGCCGAGCTAAGTTTCGACCCTATCCTTAAAAGGACTGGCTTGAAGGGGCGAAGCAAGAATGCTTTTCATATTCCCAGTTATTTGTAGAGGACAGTGTAGGTTAAGGTGTTATTGAGCAATTAAAGCTCTGATCATGGCAGGAGGGTAACAGCAATAGCCGAGCCTCAGAACTTCATTGACTACAGCATTACCGTCCAATAGTATTGGATTGAATGAATCAATCCATCCCTCCCAAGTTTTGACCGTTTGTAATGAAATTTATTAAAATAAAAGTCATTCTTATTTTGAAATGGTGTACTAAATTATAATTCTCATTAGAAGAAAATACTACCTTAAATTAGTTTTTTTGAATTCAAGAAATATTAATTATACTTTAAAATTATTTTTAAAGCAAAATAATTATATAAAGTAAACTTTAAATAATTAGTACAGTAAGAACTGAAATACATTTTTGTCATATGCTTTTGTAGTTTCTGGGATGCGTAGTTCGTGAGCTTCGCCACTAAGGAAGGGATAGTAGACTGCTTCCGTTTGTTGTGGATAGTAGACTGCTTCCGTTTGTTGTGAATAGTAGATTCTCTCGATCAGTAATTTAGGGTGTATAGAACTCTAAAGGTTTGTGCGAAAACAGCACGCATGCATTCTATTAGCCTCTGTTCCTATGCAAGGACTATTGCTTGTACAGACCTAAGGTTATCTTTAGCAATGCTCAGATTTCAGATGCTGTGTTAACTCGCTTTTAATTAGACAGCAGATATGATCCTTTCCAGGAGAAAGCTATTTAACACGTTCTATCATTCCATCTCTTAAATTGCAGTAGTTATAGAGGGGGGAGGGGGCAATTTCCCTGTTTGAACTAGGATCTCGTATCTAAGTATCCAGAAAGTATATAGAACATTATATTCATATTCTAGACAATATAATGTTGCCATCTGTGTTGTGTTCTGGGATGATTTTATAGAAATTATGCCAATAACTCATGACATGATAATATACCGTATCATAGCGCAAATGATTGTGGGGAGTTCTGGAAGAGTTCAGAAATCAGTGAAAAGGGTGACTAGAACATCTAACTTCATTACAAGAATTGAATGCCATTTTAGTCAAAACAATGCTTAGTAGAACCTTATAAACAACTTACTACAGTGTTTCCCAACGTGGGGGAAACACTGTAGTAAGTTGTTTATACACGGGGGGGCAATTTGAATATTTTTTTGGGAATGAAATGACGTCGCATTCGTCACCTCATCACCGATGTACTCAAAAAACTCACCAATGCCGGCGATAAATGGTCGATGTTGCAACCCTGACTTCCCGAGAAAAACAGCTGACATCACTAGTACAGCAGTCAACATAAATACAGTATCAAGAACTCTCAGAAAAGCAAAATGATGAGTCCATTAGAAATTTATTCAGCATAAAAGGAACAATGGCATGGCTATGGCTTTCTGACGACACAGAAACGAAATAGCGAAATTCAACTAGTTTTTCAAAAAAAAAAAAAAAAAAAACTGTTGCCCTTCCCGTCGTCATATTTTGCTGAATGGGGCTTTAGTGCTGTAGATGACTTGCTACTGAAAAAAAGCAATCATCTGGATATCACAATCCATGGGGATTTGAGATTGAAAATGACTAAATTAGTACCTCAAATAAAAACTCTTTGCAGTAGAAATCAAGCTCAGGGATCGCATTAACTTGGATTTTATTTTCCTGAGTTCAGTTCGATTTATGTTTTATAATATACAAAGTGGAATATAAAATTTATATTCATTGAAGAAAGTCAAATTAAAAACAGTTTTACTTATGTTCCTTTTTTATTTAAAGTACATATTTATATTATACTTTATCAGAACTTGGCTGACTATTATGGTAGGGTGGGGGACATCAAAATCCTTGAGATGTTGAGGTGGGGCATGATCCAAAAAATGTTGGGAAACACTGGCTTACTAACAAAAGAGTAACATTCTCCTATAATTTGTTTTCATTATAGGCTATAAAGAAATTGGATTCTCAGGAATATGTTCTAAGGATAGTTTGTGTAAACAGAGAAAATATCTTTAGGTGGTTTAATTATTCCGTTTTGTTTGGATTAAATGGTTGATTGGAAATACAAACCTGACGAATAGAAGTAGTTATTAGGCTAGAAACTTGGCCTCTCTCTCTCTCTCTCTCTTTCGCCTTTCCCACCAATTGCAAGCCCGTGTGCGTAGATTTGAAAGGTGACAAATCACTAAGTCAACATGTTGTGTCACTTCTCGTTTAGCCTCAGGCTGTCGGCAAGATCTTAGAAGGCTCCGAAAAGAAGCAAAAAAAAAAGCCATCACAAGCTAAAGCATCCATTTTGTTCGTTGCGAGATAAAGACGGACAGCCTATTTCCCAATACTCAGATTTAGAACGGTGGAGGTGTTAGCAATGGCCAGGGGAAAGATATAACAGAACGAACAGAACTCGGTGGTGCATTCAGAAGAACGAAAAGTGACTACAAGGAAAGAGATTGCAGAAGGCCATAAACGCGAATGTGTTTGGGCAGGAACAACTCTGGCGAAAAATCTTAAAACTGAAAAGTACTGCGCCTTTAACACGTAAAATGTTTGAGGTGCCCATTCGCTCATAAACATATAAATAATTTATGCATGGTTGCGTTGCTTGAGAGAGATAAAAACAAAGTTCTTGTAGCGTAGGTTAGGTTTACTTTTACTCAATTGTCAGAATGGAGGTTTTGTTGCCTTTATTTCCAAGGGAAACAGGACGTTTGGAGAACAATTTGAAAGAAATAGAACAGTTTGGATAAATCTAAATACGTCAACTTATAGCTTGAAAGGCCGCTTACGGATGAATAAGATGGAAATTCTATTCTAATACTCTATTCTCATTCCAATATTTTGATTTAGAACATCAAAACATTTCTTTGATTCTTCGCCACAAGATGGCAGTTCCGTTCTTTCCCCGAATAAATTAATTGGTTATTTTTAAATTCCAGAGATTTTTATTGGTTAGCTCAGTTGCTAATTCTCCAGTCAACAATGATAATCTTGAAAACATCTAGTATATTACAGAAAAGTATTTCAATCATTACTGCGATAGTCCTTATAAGGACTGGCTTAAAGGGGCGAAGCAAGAATGCTTTTCATCTTCCCCGTTATCTGTAGACAGTGTTGGGATAAGGTGTTATCAAGCTATTAAGCTCTGATCATAGCAGGAAGGTAACAGCAATAGCCGAGCCTCAGTTAGAATTTCATTCCTTATAGTCCTTATAAGGACTGGCTTAAAGGGGCGAAGTAAGAATGCTTTTCATATTCCCCGTTATCTGTAGAGGACAGTGTAGGGATAAGGTGTTATTGAGCAATTAAAGCTCTGATCATGGCAGGAGGGTAACAGCAATAGCCGAGCCTCAGTTAGAACTTCATTGGCTACATCATTGCCATCCATTACCCTCCAAGGGTATTGGATTGAATGAATCAATCACCGCATCTCACGGTCGATTGTTCCATTTTTCTAGAATTTCATTGGCTACAGCAAACATTTATTTAAATAAAAATCATCTTTATTATAAAATGGTGAATTTACTAATAATGCTTAACTTTGAGAAAAAAGAAGATACTCTGTAGATTATTTTATTAAAATGTACTATTTTATATTTAAATAAAGTTATAAACAACAAACTTAACATATTTATTACAGTAATGATTGAAATACGTTTCTGTCATATGTTTTGAATGTTTTCAAGATTATTATTGTTGACTGCAGAATTAGCAACTGAGTTAACCAATAAAAATCTCCAGAATTTAAAAATGAGCTAGCCAATTAATTTATTCGGGGAAAGAACTGAACTGCCATCTTGTG
This sequence comes from Typopeltis vanoorti, assembly GCF_054136105.1. NCBI lineage: Eukaryota > Metazoa > Arthropoda > Arachnida > Uropygi > Thelyphonidae > Typopeltis > Typopeltis vanoorti. The sequence continues at coordinate 24,080,737 of NC_143562.1, read as the reverse complement.
GCGAAGAATCAAAGAAAGTGATTCTGGCAGTATGTTTTGCTTATTTAAGGTGAATCAAACAAACAGATAAATACCAGTTTTTCTGATCGCTCTTTGAGTAAAAAAAAACCCGTTATTTGAAATCTAATGCTTACAGTAATTCTAGTTTAGTTTCATCATTCTTTAAACATCCATCAATTCTAGGTATTCATTCAGAAAGAATGTATTGGAGTGGAATTTATATATATATATATATATATATATATATATATATATATATATATATATATATAGCGTTTCTTTTTTTGTTGTTGTTCTGGAAAAAAATACCAGTATATCGGCTATAAACGACATCGTTATAGCGATTTTTATAATTTGAAATCTCGTTAGAGCAAGTCTCTACTGAAAATAGCCCGTCCTTCAAATACAAGATTTAGATTATTGCGTTTAGAGTACTGGCCACATCATTATTATCTGAACTGGTGATTCGGCTGTAACTAGATTCGCAATACGAGATATATCAAGAAGCTCGAAAGCATTGACCAAGTAAGGAGATATTTTGGATTATTTTTAAACTAAGTAATCGGACTTCAAGAATTGGATTCTTGGATTTTTCAAAACAGCATGTTATGTTAGATGATAGCGTAAATAAACAATGTTCACTTTAACTTCGTTTCAGTATTCACTTTTTTTTTCTTAATCATCGCAATCCTTTGTGATTTAAGGTGCAAACTTCACATTTGATTTCATATTTTTTAAAAACATATAATACAATTTTCTTAAAGATTTACATCCAATCGGAAGGTAATTCCGATCAATCGACCGTGAGATGCGGTAATTGATTCATTCAATCCGATACCCTTGGAGGGTAATGGATGGCAATGTTGTAGCCAATGAAGTTCTAACTGAGGCTCGGCTATTGCTGTTACCCTCCTGCCATGATCAGAGCTTTAAATGCTCAATGACACCTTATCCATACACTGTCCTCTACATATAACGGGGAAGATGAAAAGCATTCTTGCTTCGCCCCTTTAAGCCAGTCCTTCCTTATATATAAGGAAGGACTGACATCCAAGAATGCTTTTCATCTTCCCCGTTATCTGTAGCCAATGAAGTTAGAACTTCATTGGCTACAGCTTGAAGATCATACTTCACAGGATCATTTCTGTAGTATGGTTAGCGTGTAGTTCATTTTTTGTGAACTTTCCCCATACATATTAGCAAATTGTTTAGCTAAGCGCAAATTATAGTATATGTTAGCTCAGTTATTATCGGCAAAGCGTCTCATAGAGACACTTGATAATAAACTACAGCAGCAAATACAGAATAAACCCCAGACTGGGGCAACAATAACACACTAGGTGGGGGGAATAGCTTAGGCCTCACCAGCATGGCTTTGCCGCGTACGCGGACCCTTGGAATCGAAGTGAAAGCTGATGTACGACCTCGATGTTTGGCCAAAGCCCTCATCGAAAGCGTCGGTGCTGAGCAGATTTTTGGATTTACTCCCTTTGGTGGTGGCCGCTTCCAAGTAGTAGTAAGGAGTGAGCAAACAAGAGACAAACTACTTGCAGGATTCGAATGTAATGGAAAAACAATAGTTCCATTTTTGGTAGGGAGTATTACCAAATTACTTAGAATCCCCAGATTCCCTTTAGAATATATTGAAACGGATGTAAAGATCATCCACGAAATATTCGGGAAATTCGGCGTTATACACAAGGTGGAAGTCCTAAATGACGCAGAAAACCCCAAATGGAAGTCGGGTGAAGTCCACATCTCCCTCGAGATGAAAACGCCCGTTCCCAACTTCATTTTTATTGGATCCGCCAGAGTAATGATAAATTACCCTGGTGTTAAAAAACAATGTTTTAGATGTGGTGCTTTCACTCACCTTGGGGCAGACTGTCCTAGAGTGAAATGTAAAAACTGCCTCAAAGCAGGCCACAACCAAGACAACTGTGAGTCAGCTTGCCTGAAATGTGGGGTAATTGACCACAAAGTGGACACATGCCCATCCAGAACCCTTGCTGAGAGGATGGGTGGTGCAATCACGCCAGCAACTCCACCAAGCAATGGAAATGACACACCACAGGAAGCTTCTCCTCCTTTCGAGGCTGCTCCTGATATAACAGAAATCCATACCTCCACTTCTAAGAAAAACCGAAAGGGGAAAAAAACTTCCACAAGCAGTAAAATCCAACAAGAAGAAACAGTGGCTATTGAAACCATCAATACCAATATAGATACTAATACAGATGAAATAGATACAGAAGAAGGAAAGATGGAGGTGAACATCAACACCTCCAAACGGCCATTAAGCCCACAGGAAGAAGAGTTGGTAACGCCCAAAACAGCAAAAGTATCTGAGACCGCTCACCCAGAAGTTCCTCATGCAAAATCAGGGGAGACTCTAAGCCATCTTATTAGAGGTATCCCTGGGGTGGCGGATAAATTCAAAGAAGCGATGGCAAAATTAGGAGAACCTGAACTCCTCCTTACAGGGAAGCATGGACCTGATGTTGTCAGTGCAAAATGGGGTGACCTTTTCGTGGATGACATCAGCAAAATCAGCCCTGATCAAGTAGAGGTAGCTATGGATTTAGATGCGGAGGCAGTTTCGGCGTTTTTTATAGCTCTCTGCAAACTGGACATGGCCAAGGAAAGTGAGGTGGCCACAAGAATCATAACAGCCCACAACAAAAGAAAGGAACAGTAACCACCCTGTGGATTTCTGTACTCAGCTTCACTGGTTTTTAGCTCCCACAGGTGGGGGAGGACCTGAGAACCCGAGCGGCGAAGGCTTACAGCGAGGCCGTGCAGTTCCTTGTGAGCTGCATCACTCGGGCCAGATCCTTCCTCCACCTCTAAGTTTAGCTTTCAATTTTTGCTTTTCTGTGTACTTTTTTGTTTTTGTTTTGTTACATGTTTCCTTTTTAGGATTTTTCCTTTTTTTGTAAAGTGAAAAATCAACGACCGTTTTAGAAACGCCCCTGGGGGGCAAACAGCTAAAACAGGTCAACTGAGGCCTCTTTCACCTACTCTACCACTATGCACTCTATCTTTATTTCCTCTCCTACTATCTGCTGACTCTCAGCCTATCTTACTCTACAGGCCGATGATGAAGATTTGTTGAACTCACAAATTATTATATATAATATATATAATATATATAATATATATATTATATACAGGGTGTTCGGGATAAATTTGACAGTTTCGTAAGGAAAAAGAAAATCTTCTTTGTATCTATTAAATTTAATGAATTGAAAAAAAACATTACAGGCAGAGTTAATTACAATACTGTCAACAAGATTTACTCAAAATAACGACCATTAGCATCGATCACAGCTTCAATTCTGCTTCGGAACCTCGAACAAGCTGATGCTACAGTCTCCCTGGGAAGGGCCGCAAAAACTGTTTTAATTTTATCCATTAACTGGGCTTTTGTATTACTGGAAGTGCGATTGGTGTCTTTTTCAACTGCGCCCCATACAAAATAATCCATGGGGTTAAGGTCTGGGGAGTTTGGAGGCCAAACATTTGGACTGGTGAAGTCGTAGAAATTTTCAGACAACCATTTTTGACTTTTCCCAGAGGTGTGGCAAGGGGCCGAATCCTGCTGCCATACATACGGCCTACCATTGGCTACCCTTGTTATCCAGGGCTTGACTACAGTTAGCAACTCCACGAACAAAGCCCGAATTCCAATGCCAGGGTTCTTCAACACCTGTTCCTGCAGATTTGGGAGGAATTCTGCTGTACGAACGCAATCAGATCGTCTGCTAGGGATCTTTCTTCTTGCTACATCCTCGTAGTCACCATTGCAAGTCTCTAGTTCATGCCTGATTGTTTTTACTGTATTCAGGGAGCATTGGGCAGCAGTCGTAATATCCTTATTTTGATGGCGGGCACGAATCATCATGATACAAGTTATTCTCTTCCATGATTCAGGTGGGTTCCAGCTATCCATCCTTTCTGACATCTTGTATATGAATGAAGAAGGGTCCAAACTTTTAAATGAAGAGAAGTGTGTGTTAATACATGTAACTTACGGAAAAATATAATTAATTATAAATATGTCAAATTTATCCCGAACACCCTGTATATATATTATATATATATATATAATATATATATAATAATAATTGTATTTTGAGTGAATATCTTTGATAACTGCTAAATAAACTCATATATTTGCATTCTCAAGCTTCGACGACCTGATTTGATAGAGTGCTTCTCATATGAAGATTACAGTAGAAAGGTTTTATCCTAATTTAATTGAAGCCTCTCGTTATGTCGTTAGCATTGTAAATGAATTCCACAAAGAGGTTGTTTCTTAGTTCATTGTGGAAAAGTAACTGCGCACTTAAAATATTTTTTTTTATACCGTTGTATCTTAGATATCTTTTATGTCGGTCAATTAAATGAGATAAGAATAAATTAGCAAATTACTTGGTTCATTAAACCTATCATTAATTTATAACAATTAGCCAGTATTTTGTTTTTTTTTTATTTTAGCCTAGTGGGATAATTAACTTCAGAGCTTATCTTGGTACATTTGTGTAAACAATAAAAATTAATGTTAATTACTGAGCCCTAAGGTTCTTGATCATTTCAACTGAAATATTAACTGATTTTTATTTTAAAAAAGTAAATGTAAATGGTTGTTTCTGTTCATAAAATTAGAGGATTTTCCCATGAGAAGGCGAACTCACCAGAGGGTTTTTTTTTTTCCCTGAGAATAATTTGAAACAGAAAGGCATAAAGAACATCTCATTCAAAACTAAATATTAGTTATGGAAAGAAATGAATAAATGTCATTAATCATTAACAATTAGTTTCGTTAAAACTAGTCAATGATTTGTTTGGCAACCTCTTAAAGATTCTTTTTTTCAAATGCAAGGAACAATAGATTTTCTCATCTTTTACTTGATAGTTCTTAAAGGTAGCGAGAATGCTTCTTAAAGAAAAATAGAATATTTTCACTGGTCAAGCTGATGATAATCGATCCTCTGCCACTCTTAAAATTAATATATTAGCTGATCAGTCACAGGCGAAGATAGAGAAGATTTGTTTGTGTACTTTAGGATTATTGTTTGTCACACGGAATCCTCGTAATTTCCTAAGATTCAAGTTTATTTGCTTACATTGCTTATAAATCTCGGTTCTGCTTAACAACACTTTAATTCGGATTCTTCCTTTTTGGATACCTTCCTATATTATTGAAGTCCAAGGTCCTCGTACTATACCATCACCATTGTGCATCATCATTTTAAATGGATCCATTCTACTCCTTGATGTGCACAATTGTTCTTATAATATGCTTTTTAGAAGATGTGTTTGAGGGATAAAAAAAACTCCGATATTCAGGAATAAAAGAAATTTCCCCTACGCATGAGACCAAGTAACTCATGAATCTTCAGTTTAAGGTATGGAAGCACTAGATGAATACGGAGTCTATTCTCTTTTGGGGAAAATTTCACTTTCTTCCTCAATTAACAGACAGATTCGTTCTAGAATATGCGAAACTTATGTATTTAGTCGCCCATTGTATATCTATCAACTTTGATGAATTAGGTAATTGAAAAATGGGAACATGTCTTAAAAAAAAGAAAACGTTAGACTTGTAATGGAAAATGTCTTCAGTGGGTTGTTTTAGGAGGTTTTGATTCGATACCTTTCTTATGGATGAAAGGATGTAATTAAAAATATAACAATCTGTATAGTATCTTATTATAATTTGTAAGATAAGTATTTTTTTCCAGCTGTAAGCAACACAGACGTTGGTAAAACAGGAGATTAACTTCGTTCTATCCGATAAAGGATCGTCATCACCAAACAATGTCTACAAATGAGGAAAAGAAAAAAACACAAATGGTACAAATTAGCCGAGTGATCACGATAGCTTAATCCCAATCAGCGTTAGAGGTCTTGGAACTTGTGATATGACCAACGGTAATAAAAAAAAAAAGTCAGTTAATCTCCGAGAAAAGAGGATCAAGAGATTGCTGATATGTTGAAGATGGAGGATCGCGAGAGGCTGAAAGACGCAGAGAAATGAGGGAGGTGAATGAGAGAGACAGAAAGGGAAAAAACAACACACACACACACACACACACACACACACACAGAGAGAGAGAGAGAGAGAGAGAGCTTACAAAGTTGCCCGACCAGGAAAAACTTAAGTGAAAAGACAGAGCCAAAAGTGCATACATACACAAACGATCATAAAAAAAAAAAAAGCTAACATCGGTCTAATTCTCTCATCAGGACATTCTGTATTCATACTCAAGCATTTCCTCTATATCTATTAGTTCAGAATTTAGTAGCCTTACTGGCTTGCTACCGTCTGATGGGTTACCACCTGCCATCACGCGCCATCGTACTTAGTGTAAAATTTATTGAGTACCACGTACGCATGGGAACAACCCCCGAATACCTACAAATGCGAATAACGATTGGATGTGTCAGTCACAAATGACGTCGCAGCTAAGGGATCGATAGAGCGGATACAGTTAGTCAGAGGGATAAACGTATGGGATCATGGCTGCTGGCTATAAGCCCGACATGGGCACTATACATTATGCGCAGCGGTTTCATTTCTCATTCAGCTAACAAGTGAATTTATGCAGTGCACTTTCGGGAGAGAGGTCTCTTGATAATGGCGGGGGCCCTCAAGTGGGAACTTTACGTCTAGTATCGAATCAAGAACCATTCGATATCTGTGCTTGTAATCCATACAGCGAATTTGTTCAGAATATCATTCTTCTAATAGTTTTCCTTAGTTCTTTCCTTCTTCTGTACTCGGGTTCCTGAGTCATCTTTTAAAAGCACAGAGTAAATGAATTACGAACAAGCTGAATGACTCCACCATCTTATTTATTGCTTCCTAAACTGTAGTTGCATTCAAAAATGGGTGCACACTTTCAAAACATTATTCTGTTTGGACTTCTTTATTTATTTTAAACCGCGCATCAAAAATCTGTCGAGGAAAATCCGTTTTCGTATGCAAGCCGTTACTGCCTATATTTCTGTCATGCATCGACCGTATGTAATCGCTAAAGAATGCCATTTGGGGGTTTGGTATCGCCTTACAGTGCATTTTTCCTATCACTGGTTCTATCGCTTAAGAACTTTGAAGTCTTCAAGCACGAGCCGATATGTTGGTCATCAAAATCCTCACAGAATGTACCAGAAAACACAGAAAAATATTATTTTCGATTTATTTATTTATGTAAAAAGAGAAATTTGATGCAAATAGAATAATATACCTCATATATTTTGTTACTTGGAATTATGTGAAAACATCTTTAGAAATATAAAATATTGATATAAAAATTGACAATCAACTACTTATTTAAGGTCTTGATTGTTAAATTTATCACCTGCTAATGTGTAAAGAGATAACAAAATGGCTGACTATGCCAGTAGAATTCTATTCAGAATAATAACATTTATTTGAAGCTATTATAACTTATCTGTGGCTCGGCCTTTGAAACAAATTATTGAAGGAAATGGGTTGATAAAAAAAACAATTGATAAATATATATTAATAAAATATTTTAGGAAAAGTAATTTGTTCGAAGTTTTATTGAGATATTTAAGTAAAAAAATTATTTTTAATTAAAAATTTAGTAATATGCAAATACACCAAATATAAAATTTCTAAAATTTAATTTGAATACCAGTTTCTTCAAAATAGGATAATTCGTTCTCATAGTGATATCATTATTTGCTATGTGTTTGTATCGCACACAAATTTATCACACACAATTAATTCTCATTAATAATTTTATATTTTATATTCTATAAAATAAAGTTGTTCACATATAATTTTGTTAACTTTGTATTTATATTTATATTAAGGGAGAACTGAAGTGGCTTAAAGAAATTCAATATTTGGTTAGAGCTCAATTTCTGAATAATCTAATCATTAGCCCTGATGATTTTAATATGCTGTATTTAAAGCTTTTCGTAGGTAGGGTTAACATAATACATATAAAAAATCGGGTTTTTATTATCCGAAGAGTTTTATTATAGAACTTTGGGTTCTTTTGAATTAATTCCGTCTTTATTGTCATCTTATTCTTTCCTCAAATTAGAGAAAAATAAAATTTACAATCATGACATAAGTCATAATCTAATTATAACTCGAAAACACTATAAATTGGACATAAAATATTTTATAGGACAGGTGGCTCAGTGGTTTTTTTTTCTGCTTGACCATGTATCTAATTTATAAAAAAAACTATGTTAAAATTGCGTTTTTCTACAAATATTTGTTGTTCTATTTATTAAAAGTATACTTAAATACAAAATAATATAACTGTTTCCTAAGGTATTACAACAGTGCCAAGTGGGATGACTTCCGAGGATTTCTGCCCCTCTTTTCAAGTTGGATTACTGTTCTGGACTCTCCCTATTCAAACACCCTCTCTAACCAAATAATCCTTACTGGAATGAGGGCCTTCGTTCTCACTGTACTGCAAACTTCCGATCTCTATCCGAATCCTGTTTTCCACATCTTCTTTTGCAATCCATGATAAAAATGAGCGCGTGTTCAATGACTCAAGTCAAGAACTCCAGCTTACACTACAGTCTAAAACAAGTGGAATAAAATTATCAACATACAAAGCAGACTTGGTTAGGGCGAAATGCTATAAGCTTGCTTCCCTCTCAGTTGGACATTCTGGTCCTTCACTAACGCTGTGTGCCCTTCTTTGTTTCCATTTCTCTCCCATCCTGATGGTACCATCCGGATGGGAGAGAAATGGAAACAAAGAAGGGTGATGTTACCATAGATAACGCAGACCTCTTTGCATCAGTCTTTTCCTCCAACTCTTTTTAGACTACCAAGATAAATTACCTACTGCAATACCACAAGGACATCAGGAAAACCCTAATTAATCTTGATATTAATAAGTCTCCTGACTAGGATGGTATTCCTCCAGTTGTGTTCAAAATGTCTGCTCCAGAATTAACACCATTCTGTGTTAATTCTGGAGCAATCGCCTTGGTACTCTCGAAAGGTATGAAGGTGATCAACAGCTTCTTCACAACCTGGAAACCCGTCAATTAACTTGCAATCACCAATATGGATTCCATCATTCTCGTTCTACAGCAGATCTCCTCAACAACCTTACCCATCCATTTGAACACAGGCCACGAAAAGATTTCGAAAAACTCATGGGGTCGCTTTTGATATTTCCAATGCATTTGATTGTTGGGGATTCTCAAGAAGCTACCACGTTATATCTAATGGATGGCTTCCTCTTTTATCAGCGCTGGAGTGCTTCAGGGTTTTTTACTCTTATCCACACTGATTCTTCTGTACATGACGCCTCTCTCTCTCTCTCTCTCTCTCTCTCTCTCAACTTCAAATCCTATTGATAGTTTTGTTTATTACACCACATCAATAGCCTGCTCATCCTCTAAAATCTCAAGTTTATTTTCTCAAAATACTAATTTTCTTTTGCTGAACTCCTAAGTCTTGATTGTATACAAAATTTATATTTATATCATTGGATTTTCTCAGTATGCAAATGGCGATATAATTGTAATATAAGATTACGCAGATTAATTTTAACGCATTAAATGTACAACATTGAATATCGATTGGGTTGCCAAAGTGTACCTGTACTCTTGAAACAAACAAGAAACCTAACCTAAGCAATTAAGTGTATGTTAGTACATAAAAAATGCATAACGTTTTATTTACAATGCTGTAACTTTACCAACACATCTTCATGCTCACTAAATCATAATCACGCAAATAGAAAACAGACAGTGCAATGTTAACCAATGTTGAGATCTTCAACTAATGAATAGTGATGAGAGAAAGAAAGTAAAGAGAAGATAGATTGAAAGTTGAAAAGAGACGACGAAACAAAGAGAGAATATTTGACAAATGTAGGCGTTTCTAGAATAAATAACTTTAAAAGTAAGAAGTAAAAATAGAGATGGATGAGGGATGCAGTGACAGGATAGCTTCAGAATGTGCAGAAATGATAAATGTTTTGGTGTGGTATTTAGTTTTCTAGGAAAAATACAAAAAAAAGTGCAATTTAGCTGTATCATCCACCCACACATCACACTGGCATTTTCCCTCAATAATTTTCTATTTAGTTTTTTTTTTTCTTTTCATCAATCAACGATTTCTGCTTTCATTTTAACTCGAAGTTTTTCTCAGCATCGATCAATAATATTGATTTGACATTTTCAGCCTTTAAAATCCAATTTCTTCTTTCTTTCCATTACATCAAGTATTCATCAACGTTGTCAATAATTTCGATTTTTTTTTTCTCTTTCGTTTTCTCCTAAATCTAACTCCACGTAGACAGTGAGAACCATTTATAACAAAGTGATTATTTTATCGAAAATTTTCGATAGAAAAAAAAAAGGATTACTCTGAAAGTCTCTTCTATTTTTCCGAGCGAAAAAGAGATGAAGATATTCTTCTGAGAATAAACAGCTCAAAAGAAAACGTGATAGGTTTGCCCAAGGTCTATAAGACACTTGGGTTTGACTATAGAAGGAAGTGTGAACCTTTTCTGTGTATGTGAAGAAGGGGAAAAAATCAACGATAGGCGGCGCTGTTTCTGAATTAATACTACAGTGAAGAAGGACCATTAACTGGGGGTCAATAAATCGACTGAATTGTCCAATATCTTAGAGGGTACCTCCCCAATATAACATCGATATTGTAGCAATTATAACCGGAACCACAGACAGCTGTTAGTATCAGCGTTTTTCTCTAGGATTACGAGACTGTGGGAGTTACGGTGATCAACTTTCGAAGGAGGTGATTGACTGGATAGACAGAACGGGAAAAAAAATAAGTAGAAGAAGGCACAGATAACCAACAAATCAAAGCAAGTGTTCAGACAACATAGCGTCAACAGAACAAGAAAAGGTAGTAGTGGAATGCGACAATCGCATTGTTGGTACAAGAAAGGCAAGCTCGCTCCGTAAATGGTACAGAACTTTTGAAGGTTTTTATTACATTATGAAGATCAAGGGGAGAAAAGACCGTAACAATACAACAGTAAACGGACAACACGCAAAAATACTGGATACTGTGCGAGTGGCGTGTAGATGGTAGCAGTGCTGTGGTTTAGTCATGCTGCATACTGTAATAACTACTGCAACACAAAGTAATAATTCAGGTTCGATCAGTTGGAATATGTTGTTTACAAACATATTGACAAAGAGTTATATGCAAATATGAATGGAGGACTTTGAGAGGCCTACGTTCAGCATTGGACTAAAATGGCTGAAGAAGAAAAAGAAGATGGTGATATGTAACAACCTGTCGATAATTTCTGGGGTGATGAAATTGGAAAATATTGAAGTTCATCTAACATAAGTCCCTGTGACTTTTAATTCACCGCAAAAACGAAAATCTTGCCTGGGGCTTTCAACGCACAAACGGTTCCTTAGAATAAGTTTTATTAAAGATTCAACCATAAAAACAAACCTTTAATTTATGGTTTCGAATAATAAACCATGTCTGTGTGGTTTTATTTCGTTAGTTAAAATAATGTTACACTAATCGTAAACTTGCGATAGCAGACCAGTACTTTGCAGGTATTTAGAAATCTAACTTTTCAGATAGGAATCTCTTTATAAGCTCCTGGTGATTGCATTGAAGCGTCTTTGAATGTGAAAAATTACATTATATTGACCCAAAGGTTGACTGGAGAATTAATGAAAATTGAGCGAAATATGATCCGTAGAGTCTGTGACTTGTGCAGAATTGTAATATCGAGACAACGCGTAATCAAACAAACCCAGGTGTTAAAAACATGTGAAGAAATTGTGAGAAATAATAAACTATTATTATTATTATTATTACTTGACATCTCCAGGGAGTCCAAAGACTCATCGAGGGAGAGCACCTATTCTACAACTATCTTCACCACTCAATACACCAACCACAAACCGCCACCAACGCCATCTACCGCTCACCAGGACTACTAATATTTTCACGGACAATCACAAATATCCATGCCCACGGCAGGATTCGAAACCAACCAGACCGGCTGAAAAAAAACTATATTATCGATTTCGAATTCTGTTTAATCTCATAACAAATATTTTGTTTGCTAAACGACTCCAATGAAATCTGGCTCCATCCAGACTTGACTATCACTGTATTCGGTTAAGATTTTACTTCTACAAATCAACGCTTGAAATGCATGGTCTGTATGGTTAGTTGAACCAACCTTATACATCGCATAATCTTAACATTATAGGAAACGTACTGATGTAGTAGAAAAAATCTTGGATGACTGAATTTAAAAGAAATAATTATTTCAAAGAAGATATATAAATACAAGTCAGCCTGGTTGGCAGAGTGGATAACGTATCCGCTCTCCAGCCAAGCGGCTACGGGTTCGAATCCCGCGTAGGCATGGATGTTTGTGATTGTCTTCCACTTTCATACATTCATTCACCCAAGTATAGATACACTCTCCCAATATGGACTGGGTCACCATGGGAGTGGTAAACCAAACCCTCCCGCAATAGGAGAGGCCTTCACCCTGCAGTGGGTAGAAATAGGCTGTAAATTTTTAAAAGAAGTTAATTAATTCAGTGTTTCTCAAACTTCAGATATCCGCGTACCCCTTCTTAAATTTTCATTATTACCAAGTACCCCCTTATAAAAATAAGAAATAAATAAATAAAGTATATTTCATTGTACAAATGAAATATACAAAAAATATGATTTATTTTTAATAGAACAAAATTTGGAATCGGTTCCTCTTCATTTCCTGTCCATGAAAATCCACATTTCAAGTAATTCATATCATACGAAGATTTTTCATCTGCTTCCTAATTGGTTCTATAGAGATGTCAGACGACACACCCTTATCAATTTCATTTGATCCAGGTGTAATATCAACGTTTTCTTGTTGCTTACAGCAACTTGTATTTGCTATATTGCTCTCTTTTGGAGATTTTATAAATCCAATCTTTAACCAATGATTCATACGTAAGAATTTGAAAGCTAAAAAAATTACCGTATTTACTCGAATATAACTCGCACTTTTTTTTCCCAAAATTAAAACTAAAAAATCGTGGTGCGAGATATATGCGGGGATTTTCAGAAACTAAAGTTTTTAGAAAAAACCGAAAATGGTGTGACTTACCAAGAAGCTCCAATTCGCTATCGCTACTTTTGGTATCGAGAGCGGTTTCCTTGCGTGCATCGTCAAAGTCATCCACCCAAATAGCGTCATCTTCTTTCCCATTATTCCAGGTAAAAATTACAAGTAACTTACAAGAATTGAGATACGTAATGAACAATCCTTCACAAATGACTAATGAGAAGTGAAAGGAGAACGCGAAACAGACAGCAATGGTAGGCCAGTAGAGATAGAGCAGCTATGAAGAAGTGCATATGACTGGTGTAGTATTAACAAAAGATCGCGCCAACCAAAGACAAAGGCAAGCCACCAGTTGAGTTGAAATGCTAATTCTCTTCAACCTAATTCCATAATATCTAAAACACATTCGCTATATATTTCTTAGTTTTAACACGTTCTTTGCTTGACAGCATAGTGACGCTGTTGGGGAGGGCGTGTGTTACTACTCAAACTGCAATAGTAACTCGCAGTTTGAGTAAGAGAATTCATACATAATATATAATTTATTGAGAAATATATACGTTTAAAATACTTTTTTTTTCTTAATAATGATTCAATGCGTTAATGATGCATAGCCGAAAATTGTCACGTATACTCCCTATTGCTTGTTGGATCAGTGGATTGGGATTAATAGTAATACCTGTGACGAATTTAGATGTAGAATGAAGGCGGGTGGTGATGTCGGTCTACCTGTGGAGCCATTCATTTGTTATCAACCATGCAACAGCTAGGATAATGCGTAGGCATTTGTTTGAGATCTGTATCCTTTGAATGTTAGTACGTGCTGTGTGGTTCTAGGCCGGTCAGACATATGCCAATATTAGGCTAATTGCCTTCTGATAAAAGAGTAGTTTGTTCCTTACATTTAACTTACTACAATAGTTAAATCAAGGATGGATTTGTACAATTACTTTGGAGTAGATGAATTTCGTGTGTTCTGTGAAGCAAAGGCATTTATCCAGGTAAACGCTAAGATATTTAGTTCCATTTGAAAGGGGACTGTGGAGTTGAGCATATATATATATATTATTTACTGACTGAATTTCGAGAATTAGAAAAATAAATTAATTTAATTTAACACACAACATGTTTCGTCGGAATGCCGACTTCTTCAGGAGTGAGAACATTAAAAGCAAACAAAAAAAAACCGTAAAGAAACATTGTACCATTACAATCACAAGAAGATTAGCATCTTCTTGTGAAAAGTACCTGTCTTTTTCTTTCTTTCTTTTTTTTTCTTTCAGCATTTACTTTGAAGTGCCATTTCCAGAACCAGTTTTCTAAGAGATATGGCAACGTACAGCCGTTTCGTGGACAGGTGCAGCCGCAGTGACCGTGTTATGATAGCTGTGTTGTTAGTGTAGAGTGTCACGATGTTTGTAGGATGGCGAAGGTATTTACCACGTAGATGATGAATTAATAAGAGTAAGGAGTTAGTAAGGAGCCTTGGACGACTTCTACAGTGATTGTTCGTTGTAAGGATGCGATACCATTGATTTTAACTTGCAATTTTCTGTTTGCTAAGATTTTATCAGTCGAATCATATTTATTGGGAGACTTGCTTTAATGAGCTTGTAGAGCAGACCGTGATGCCATATTTTATCAAAAGTTTGAGAGAAATATTTCATGAAAAGGGGCGGGAGGAAGTTGTGAAGTTTGAGATTGATTGATGATGGGGACTAGATGCATGACGGCTTTATATGGTAGTAACTTAATGATTTTATTGGTTATTCCGTCTGGGCAGGTTCTTTCCTGTTGCTAAGATGCGATAATGATTGCTACAGGAGGTTGCTCAATGCAGGTCACCTCCTTTGGCCTGGTTACTTCTGCATATATTCTGGAAACTCTGATTGGTCGTTTGATAAGGGAGTAATAAAATTTTCATATACGGAGTTTTGGAAACGGTTAAGCGAATTTTTTTCTAAGCATCGATTTTTTGGAAGTAGGTTACATCTCCAGTAGTTTGCAGGATGATGAACGTCGCAGTTTGCGGGAATTTGTTTTTGGCAAGTGTTAGTCGGCGATTGTCAGCACATTTAACACATCGGTAATTTGTTTTACATAACCTTTGGAAATGCCCAAATTTCTGTCATCTATATCATTGTCCTGTCGATGCTTTCTTAAGGGGTTCAGAGGTGACTACGAAGTCATGGACTGTTGTGACATCGTTTATTTCTGTCTCATTTTTACTGATATATATATATATATATATATATATATATATATATATATATATATATATATATATATATATATATATATATATATATATATATATATATATATATATATATATATCCTTAAAAGGACTGGCTTAAAAGGGCAAAGCTAGAATGCTTTTCATATTCCCCATTATCATATTCACCTTACACTGTAAAGGACAGTGTAAGGAGAAGGTGTTATTGAGCTATATAAAGCTCTGATCATGGCAGGAGGGTAACAGCAATAGCCGAGCCTCAGTTAGAACTTCATTGGCTACAAGAAAATAAAAACGGTATGTTTTATTTAAACTCTGGAAAATGATTTTTTTTTGCCTCTAAGGAAAACAGAAAAACCGATGCGGTTGAGAAATGAAACACACCGAACACCCCTAAGTTATTGAATACTATTAATTATGTTATAAAATATGATTTAATATATAATTTAGGTAGAAAAAGAATTATATTATAAAGAAATCGTTGATAAGAGCTAAGAATTACTTAAATATATTAAAACACCTTTTCATTTTATAAAGAATTATTATACATTAAAGCTGTTTCTAAGGTATAAAATAAAATTTATATAAATTATAAGTTATATAAATTAGTTATCAACGTCTTCTAAAAGTAATTTCATTTTTTTTAATAAATTAATTCTGAATTTGTTTACTGTTAAGTAAGTTCATTTATTTCTAAAAAAATAAATAAGTGAAAAGTCATAAAGAGGTGTCTCGTTATATTTTAGTTTAATGTACTGTATTTGATTTTAATGAACTATGATACACATATCTTAAAGAATATTTATATATTAAGTCTGTTTATGGGCTGTAAAAAATTAAATTAAACTGAAAAGATTATATGCACTCTAATCCCTAGTTGGAGCCTCCGTAGTTCTCGGTATAGACGAAGACCAGGGTTCGATTCTCGTCCATCACGTGAGGAACCTTGATCTGGTCTCTTTCGACGGAAGGTGAATTAGTCGGTCTCATACAGTGGTGGAGAGTTTTTTACCCGGAAATTCGGGTTTTTCATCCCTCAAAACAGACAAACCGGTCCCGTGAATACACAAAAAGTAAAAAGATAATACCACAAAGCAGTATCTAATATACAATTTCGTATGTATAGTATAGATATCAAAAAAGAAAACATCCCAAATTCAAATGATATTTAATGGAGATCGTGTAGTTTAATTATATTATGTTACAATAATTAAGTTCATTATTTAATAATAAAGTAAATTAAAAATAAGTATATCCTATTTCTTCATAATGATAAAATGCAACTTAATATATAACTGGGATTACAGTACAAAGTAAAATCATAACGGGAAAATCTAGCATTTTTCTATACAAAATAGCAACAACTTACATATATTCCGATGCAAAATATAAAACAGCATTATTAAGAAATACAGAATACAAATATGTGATACAATAAAATATAATGCAAATCTATTAGCATCGTATTTCAAAAAAGTAACATAGCGTAAATCTAATATTTTCCTATAGCTACAGGAGATGAGAATACTAACATTTTGCAAATCTAATATTTTTACGTTAATTAAATTTCTTTTAAAAAACTAAATGATGTAACTGTACATCTTTAATTATAAAATGATAATACCTCACACAACAATCCCGTATATTGTGCAATATTTCTCTATATAAAAAAGTAAACGGTGTATTAAGTTGTACTTGGACTTTTGACAACTATAAAAAGAATGTCTTCATATTCTCAAGATTTTTGATAATTATTAAAACTGTAAAATAAAAATAACAAGAATCAAAATAATATAATAAGAATGCAATTGAATGACGACGCACGACACGACAATGTCCTTATAAGGACTGCTTAAAGGGGCGAAGCAAGAATGCTTTTTATATTCCCAGTTGTCTGTAGAGGACAGTGTAAGGCGTTATTTAGCTATAAAGCTCTGATCATGGCAAGAAGGTAGCAGCAATAGCCGAGCCTCAGTTAGAACTTCATTGGCTACGGCATTGCCGATGTTTAAGTAAAGGCAACTCTAAAAATTCGGACGATCCCTAGACCACTCCATAGTGGCCAAAAGACCGTCCAACTCGGTGGTGGGGAGAGCCAACCCGTTGGCTCCCCCCACCATCGAGCAGAACCGCTAATATTCCAGGGAAATGCTTCCACCGACGAAGCCCCTCACCAGGCCGTGCCGGAGAACACCCTCCCCGGAGACTGAAATTTGCTCCCTCAAGGCAAAAACATTAAGAGAGCGAAACTCAAACTCTCGAAACTCAGCGTCCCAGGGGGGTAATAGCAACAGCAGAGCCTCAGTTAGAACTACATTGGTGATGTTTAAGTAAAGCCAACTCTAAAAATTTAAGACGATCCCTAGACCACTCCATAGTGGTCAAAAGACTGTTTAACTCAGCGTTGACTCCACTCAGTGACGGGCTCCCCACCACCTAGAAGAACCGCTCATATTCCGGGGAAAAGAAATCACCGACACAGCCCCTCACCGGGCAATGCCGAAGAACACACTCCCCGGAGGCTCAAAGTGCTCTCTCCCAGGGAAATCCCCCGATCTAAGTCTCCCCCCCTCACCAGGAGCGAAATTTCGGAAGAAACCTGGGAGATCAAAACTCAGCATCCCATGGAGTAACGGCAACAGCCGAGCCTCATTTAAACTTCTTTGGCTACGGCATTGTCATCCATTACCCTCCCTTTGGTTAGACTCAACACCAATACAAGTTCTTAAAAGAACTGGGCGATGGATTGAGTCCTTGACACTTTATCCCGTCATCTGAATGAAGTAAATCTGTGTGGATGGAGTGTTGTTGAGCTAAAAAGCTCTAGTCATGGCTGGGTAACGGCAATAGCCGAGCCTCAGTTGAAACTTCATTAGCTACAGCATTGCCATTTGTTACCCTGTTGTTTAAGTAAAGGGTAAAATCTCAAAAAATCAGACGATCTCTAGGCCACTCCATAGTGGGCGAAAGACCGTCCAAATCTCCGCGTCGGTTCTACTCAGTGAAACTCGACCACCGAGCAGAACCACTCATTCCGAAGAAAATAATTCATCGGCAAGAACCCCTCAGTGGGCCGTGCAGGAGAACACTTTCCCCGGAGACTCAAATTGCTCCCTTAGGGCAAAACCTCCAAGAGAGCGAACTCATTACCCAGGATAACAGCAACAGCCGAACCTCAGTTAAACTTCATTGGTTCAGCATTGCTATTCGTTACCCTGATTAGTAAGTAAAGGGTAAAATCTCAAAAAATCGGACGATCTCTAGGCCACTCCATAGTGGGCGAAAGACCTTCCATATCTCAGCGTTAGTTTCACTCAGTGACGGGCTCCCCGACCATTGAGCAGAACCGCTCAAATTCCGAGGAAAATAATTCACCGACAAAGCTCCTCAGCGGGCCGTGCCGGAGAACACCCCTTCCCCGAAGACTCAAAGTGGTCCCTTAAGGCAAAAACCTGAAGAGAGCAAACTCAAAACTCATCACCCAGGATAACAGCAACAGCCGAACCTCAGTTAACTTCCTTGGTTCAGCACTGCCATTTGTTACCCTGATTAGTAAGTAAAGGGTAAAATCTCAAAAAATCGGACGATCTCTAGGCCACTCCGTAGTGGGCGAAAGACCGTCCATATCTCAGCGTTAGTTCCACTCAGTGACGGGCTCCTCGACCACTGAGCAGAACCGCTCAAATTCCGAGGATAATAATTCACCGACAAAGCCCCTCAGCGGGCCGTGCCGGAGAACACTTTCCCCGGAGACTCAAAGTGGTCCCTTAAGGCAAAAACCTGAAGAGAGCAAACTCAAAACTCATCACCCAGGATAACAGCAACAGCCGAACCTCAGTTAACTTCCTTGGTTCAGCACTACCATTTGTTACCCTGATTAGTAAGTAAAGGGTAAAATCTCAAAAAATCGGACGATCTCTAGGCCACTCCATTGTGGGCGAAAGACCGTCCATATCTCAGCGTTAGTTCCACTCAGTGACGGGCTCCCCGTCCTAGCTCCCCGACTGAGCAGAACCACTCAAATTCCCGCTCAGTAACGGGCTCCCCGACTGAGCAGGACTGCTCAAATTCCGAGGATAATAATTCACCGACAAAGCCCCTCAGCGGGCCGTGCCGGAGAACACCCCTTCCCCGGAGACTCAAAGTGCTCCCTTAAGGCAAAAACCCTAAGAGAGTGAACTCAAAAACTCATCACCCAGGATAACAGCAACAGCCGAACCTCAGTTAACTTCCTTGGTTCAGCATTGCTAATTGTTACCCTGATTAGTAAGTAAAGGGTAAAATCTCAAAAAATCGGACGATCTCTGGGCCACTCCATAGTGGGCGAAAGACCGTCCATGTCTCAGCGTTGGTTCCACTCAGTGACGGCCGCCCCGTCCTAGCAGAACCGCTCAGCGTTGGTTCCACTCAGTGTCGGCCGCCCCGTCCTAGCACCCCGACTACTGAGCAGAACCGCTCAAATTCCGAGGAAAATAATTCACCGACAAGAACCCCTCAGCGGGCCGTGCCGGAGAACACCTTCCCCGGAGACTCAAAGTGCTCCCTTAAGGCAAAAACTCTAAGGGAGCGAACTCAAAAACTCAACACCCAGGATAACAGCAACAGCCGAACCTCAGTTAACTTCCTGATTAGTAAGTAAAGGGTAAAATCTCAAAAAATCAGACGATCTCTAGGCCACTCATTCGTGGGCGAAAGACCGTCCAAATCGTAGCGTTGGTTCTTACTCAGTGAAACTCGACCACTGAGCAGAACCGCTCAAATTCCGAAGAAAATAATTCACCGACAAGAACCCCTCAGCGGGCCGTGCCGGAGAACACCTTCCCTGGAGACTCAATGTGCTCATTTAAGGCAAAAACCCTAAGGGAGCTAACTCAAAAACTCACACCCAGGATAACAGCAACAGCCGAACCTCAGTTTACTTCCTTGGTTCAGCATTGCTATTTGTTACCCTGATTAGTAAGTAAAGGGTAAAATCTCAAAAAATCGGACGATCTCTAGGCCACTTCTTAGTGGGCGAAAGACCGTCCATATCTCAGCGTTGGTTCCACTCAGTGACGGGCTCCCCGACCACTGAGCAGAACCGCTCAAATTCCGAGGAAAATAATTCACCGGCAAGAACCCCTCAGAGGGCCGTGCCGGAGAACACCTTCCCCGGAGACTCAAAGTGCTCCCTTAAGGCAAAAACCCTAAGGGAGCGAACTCATAAACTCACACCCAGGATAACAGCAACAGCCGAACCTCAGTTTACTTCCTCGGTTCAGCATTGCTAATTGTTACCCTGATTAGTAAGTAAAGGGTAAAATCTCAAAAAATCGGACGATCTCTAGGCCACTCCATAGTGGGCGAAAGACCATCCATATCTCAGCGTTGGTTCCACTCAGTGACGGGCTCCCCGACCACTGAGCAGAACCGCTCAAATTCCGAGGAAAATAATAATTCACCGGCAAGAAACCCTCAGCGGGCCGTGCCGGAGAACACCTTCCCCGGAGACTCAAAGTGCTCCCTTAAGGCAAAAACCTTAAGAGAGCGAACTCAAAAACTCATCACCCAGGATAACAGCAACAGCCGAACCTCAGTTAACTTCCTTGGTTCAACATTGCTAATTGTTACCCTGATTAGTAAGTAAAGGGTAAAATCTCAAAAAATCGGACGATCTCTAGGCCACTCCATAGTGGGCGAAAGACCGTCCATGTCTCAGCGTTGGTTCCACTCATTGACGGCCGCCCCGTCCAAGCACCCCGACGGGCTCCCCGTTTAAGCAGAACCGCTCAGCGTTGGTTCCACTCAGTGTCGGCCGCCCCATCCTAGCACCCCGACTCCTGAGCAGAACCGCTCAAATTCCGAGGAAAATAATTCACCGACAAGAACCCCTCAGCGGGCCCTGCCGGAGAACACCTTCCCCGGAGACTCAAGATGCTCCCTTAAGGCAAAAACCCTAAGGGAGCGAACTCAAAAACTCACACCCAGGATAACAGCAACAGCCGAACCTCAGTTTACTTCCTCAGTTCAGCATTGCTAATTGTTACCCTGATTAGTAAGTAAAGGGTAAAATCTCAAAAAATCGGACGATCTCTAGGCCACTCCATAGTGGGCGAAAGACCGTCCATGTCTCAGCGTTGGTTCCACTCATTGACGGCCGCCCCGTCCAAGCACCCCGACGGGCTCCCCGTTTAAGCAGAACCGCTCAGCGTTGGTTCCACTCAGTGTCGGCCGCCCCATCCTAGCACCCCGATGGGCTCCCCGACTCCTGAGCAGAACCGCTCAAATTCCGAGGAAAATAATTCATTCACCGACAAGAACCCCTCAGCGGGCCCTGCCGGAGAACACCTTCCCCGGAGACTCAAGGTGCTCCCTTAAGGCAAAAACCCTAAGGGAGCGAACTCAAAAACTCACACCCAGGATAACAGCAACAGCCGAACCTCAGTTTACTTCCTTGGTTCAGCATTGCTAATTGTTACCCTGATTAGTAAGTAAAGGGTAAAATCTCAAAAAATCGGACGATCTCTAGGCCACTTCTTAGTGGGCGAAAGACCGTCCATATCTCAGCGTTGGTTCCACTCAGTGACGGGCTCCCCGACCACTGAGCAGAACCGCTCAAATTCCGAGGAAAATAATTAACCGACAAGAACCCCTCAGCGGGCCGTGCCGGAGAACACCTTCCCCGGAGACTCAAGGTGCTCCCTTAAGGCAAAAGCCCTAAGGGAGCGAACTCAAAAACTCACACCCAGGATAACAGCAACAGCCGAACCTCAGTTTACTTCCTTGGTTCAGCATTGCTAATTGTTACCCTGGAAGTCCTAAAAAGGACTAAATAAATCACACCAGAACAAGAAAAGTATATTGCAATTCCAATAATTTTTATATAAAAAATTAAATGGTGGATTGATATATTCTTTTAATAAGAAAAACACTTCCTAATTTACAGTAATTTACATCTAATTTACTTATATTAAACTAATTTATATAGAAATGTTTTTAAATAATATTACCTTTTTTGATTTAGGAATATCTCACTATTCTTAAACTATGAAATTTAAGAAGACAGATTCTTTAACATACGGCCTTTTAAAATTAGCTTCTAAATACATTTTTTAGAAGCCATGTTAACATAAATAAAATATTAGAATCGTAAGCAACAATTCAAACTAACCTTCTGTTTGTTGGCATTCTGTTATTTTACAAGTAAACTAACATAACTGATATATTCTCTTTGTTTACATCGATGTTTATAATGTTGCTAGTAAAAAAATAATTTTGATGAAAGAGTTTAGAAAAAGAAAAAATTCTAGTGAAATATCCACCTTTTATTATTCTATATGCTGAGATTACAACTAAAAATGAAATTTTAAATTTCATAGTGATGTGAATGGACATTTTTTTTCACCCAGCAGGATCCAATTATTCTGTACATTAATTCGCTAAAACATTTGCCTTGCGAGGGCTTCTGTTAACAGTTTCCCAAACACAAACATTAGTTAAAGAATATTCCAGGCAATGGGGAACATGAGAGTTGGTTAATTTTATCTTTCAAGAGACTCGTCACACAAATACACACACACAAAGAAATTTCAGTTGGTGCTTAACGCCACAAAAGCAGGGGGTAGGGAAGAGTGGATGCAGTCAGTACTTTCATTTCACTTCTCTAACAAATGAAATTAAAATTAAATTACGTTCCTAAAGCTAAATGCATCTAGGAAATTGAAGTAGTAAATTTTTGTGTTTTGCATATTCAAACTGGCGTTCTTAAAATCGAAATTAGAGTTAAGGGGGCAAAAAAAAAAAGTTTTTAAAATACGGTGTTTGGTGAGTACTTAGAAACTCGGATGTTGATCGCACTTTTCAAACGAGCGACAATGAAATATGCAGGTAGATAATTACAATTAGAGCAACACGCAACCAGCAGACGTCATTAATAATTTGTAGACGCTGACATATTGAGAAGGTGTGTGGATAAGAAACATCTTTCACCACTTATTACACACAATGTATTACTAGGATGAGATAGTGCACATCATTCTGATCTCTTAGGGACCATTATTATACTCACAATGTACAGAAAGGATGAAACACACAATATCGTTCTCTTAGTTTGAAAAATAGGCACATCTTCGGGTCTTAGTGTGCTGAAGACTTAATATCTTAGTTGCAACTGCCTTGTGTACAATTTAGGAATTCTTGAGGAGAACTTACGATACATTAAAGAGAATTTTCTTGATTATTTATTCAATCACTACATTATGTATTAGTCTTTTCCTAGCCTATTATAATGTGTTTTATGATACTCTAGATGAGCCGAATTTGTGGAGTGAACAATGGTTGTTATCTATACAAATTAACAACTCAGTTCTCAACAATATTGTTTCACATCAACAACATTATCAAGGGTATCGTTGTTGTATATCAATGAATTGAATGCAGTAAATCACAATAAAGGATTAAATATAAGCAAAGACAAAACACAAATGACGTATAAATACACACAGTACATAAACAAAAAGCCAGTATATATCTCAAAAAAAGAAAAATATTCAACAGTTGTATATTTCCAGTCATGACATATGGAAGTGAAGAGTGGACTTTGACTAAGAAATTCACCAAGTTGAGGATCACCCAGAAGAAAATGGAAATATTACTCGGTATTATACGTTCTAGATAGAAAGTGCAATACTTGAGTCAGAGCTCAGACTGCTATAATGAAAGACATTATAATGGCCATTAAAAGATCCAAATGGCAATGAACAAGTCATATTGCAAGAAGTAACACTCAAAAATAGACAAAATTGATATCGGAGTGAAACGAGAGCCACAACGGTGCGAGGATGAGGTTACAGCTGGCTAGAACTTGATGGCATAGAAATACTCAGGATAAGACTAAATGGATGATTTTGGTGGAGGCCTTCGTCCAGAAGTGGACACCAATGCTGATGATGATAATAACATTATCTCAGTTGTCAACAATATTGTTTACACATCAACATTATCTCAAATTTTAAGAATATTTTCATTGCGTATCAACAAAAATCAACAATAATAATAATAATGATAAAAAACAACCGAAATATTTTTACTTTAATGTTTATAAATATACATTACTATCGATATGTTCTTATTCTTAAAAAATCATTATTGTTGTCCATAAACATCAACAATTCAGTGGTCGACGATCCCTGCTGACTATCTCAATCCACAACATCCGATTCAACAAATTGGTTTAACAATTGGATCTAAGAATCTTAGCGTGATTGTGATTTGAACTTTGATTGATGGATAGCTTCTAAAAATTGCAAATTGATTCCTGAGGTTATACAGCATGGAGATCAGGGGCGGCTCGTGCATAGGCACTGCGGAACTGCAGCCCCCCCAATTTTTCTCGATATATAAATATGTTAATTAATTTATTTTCACCAATCCTATACAATTCTCTTATTTTGTATAAAAAATAATAAAAATCCATCTTGTAGCACTTAAGAGGGCGAAAGATGCTAGCAGCGCTGTGTTGACCACAGTGCCATATTACGCTCGCAAACATAACACGTCACAGTGAGATGCGAGCTATTAGCATAATGCGACACTGTCCATCGCGCAGTTCCACTGTTGTTTATATGCAGATTGCACCAATAGTAGAGTATTCGTAATGATTATCGTGTTTACTCCGTCTCTTTAAATATTTGGACATTACAATTAAAGACATAACATTTGTTATAGTTTTTATTTTAGAACATTATTGGGGTTATGATAATGGATTTTATTTTTAAGTAATTTTGAATTATACTCAATTGTATAATTTTATCGAATAAACAATATTTTTTCATGTTTAATTTTTTTTTTTTTTTTTTACCATAATTTTGATATTTTATCCAAACAGGTATACACTGTACTTACACTGTACGTATGTTTCGAAAGTTTCAGCACCCCCACGATTTCAAGCCACGAGCCGCCACTGATGGAGATATAAATATGCTTTGTAATGTAAGCTAATTTAGCTTGCATTTACTTTCGATATAGATTGCATTTCAATACATATGTCTTTAATTTTCAACGTGCAAAGTAAATGCTCCTGACACTCCATCACAGTATCCTTTTCATCTGAGAAAATTGTGGCGATTCTTTTCTTTAACCTTGTGATTAGAAAAAAGAATTATTTTTCGTTTGTTTCTCTCCAAGTCTTCATATAAATCTTAACCATGTCGAAAACAGCTGGTAAAAACAAAAAAGTTTCTCTAATATTATGTGGTTTCTTGTAATAGGCGATACAATAGCTAGATCGAGTGTGACCCGCTGGGCTTACTTGGATACTGAAAGGTTTTTCTTTAAAATGCAACTTCTGTCACGAAAGACCATTCTTATGATGCTAGAAAAATGACATCGGTTTATCAAAAATTCCCCTTGTTAACTATTTTCTCAAATATCGTTTTACTTTATTAGATTTCATGTTCTCTAAGGACAACAGTGCCTGTTCTAACACACACACACACACACACACACACACACACACACACACACACACACACACACACACACACACACACACACACACACACACACACACACACACACACACACACACACGCCACAGTTTTTATTCATTCTTTATTTCTATCCTTTTAAATTAAACAAACAATTTTACACACTTGCTAACTTTTTTTCTCTATCTCTTGTCTAACCTTTCTCGATTTTCATACACTTGATTGGCTTTTTTTAAGATGCCACCAACCAAACAACACCTATCAACAGTAATTTGCATTGTGTTTCATAGTTAAAAGAGTTTTTGAATTGAATCCAAGTGAAATTTGCAATCACAAAGAACTCCTCGACAAACAATTTATATAAGATTATATAAAAACAAAACGAACTCGCTAACGTTTCACAGAGACATAAAGTGTCCGTGGGAGAGAAATGAAAGAGTAAATCTTCATAGAGATTTGAAACTACCAAGTTAGAATTTAATGATTTTCCAAGATGAGACGTTACTTGTCTTGGAATAAAGTTATTCAAAGTTTATAAAGACTAGATGAATTGAGCGCATTCATATCTTTGTTTGAAGACCTGGCTGTTATTATTTTTTGCGAAGAATAAGACAAACCGACAGTAGGGAATGTGTGAAGGATGGTCTGATGGTACGAAAGATAGCAAGAATATTGTATCTGAGATGCTGGTTGGGAACCGAGAAAGATGGATAGACAGAAAGGCTATACAGAAATGGGACAAACGAAATGAAAGATAAAAGGACAATGGACGATATAAAACTGAAGAAACAAAATGTTAAACAGAAAGAAAGACAGACACAGTTTATGAATTATTTATAATGCATGTATCGGTATATATATGGAGCAAAAAAATATTCTAAATATTTGATTTATTAAAAGAATCACATGCGTACTATTCACAATAGAATTTTTTTCTATGGATATTTCGATAAAACCAATTAAAATTAAACTTAAAAGTGTTCTAGTTAAGATTTTAAAATTGATCTTCCATTACCTATACGTCTGTCAGTCTATAGGTATAATAATACCATTTATTTGATCGGGAAAATGCCTTATATGCAAAACAAACCCAACAACATCTATTTCTAAAATAGTCATTTAAAACATTTTGTAAAAATGCATTCATTGCTTTGATTGCGTTAACCCATACATTTATACTATCGTTTTCTCTTTGACTATTCGTCTCTCATCTTGCCATCTTTACCGCACATTTCTGAAGAAATAAACAACTATCCGAAGATGCCATTGCTACCTTCTTCTTCTCCCATTACGAAAAGCAATCGGCACTCCTCAAGACGCCTATGTTGTGACAAAAGCAACAAACGTAGCTTTCCCACAGAGTTGACGGCAAGTTTGGCCGAAACATATAAACCTGACAGACCTTCAAGCGTCTCTGCTGAGGAAATATTAAGTGGGCATAAAAAGAATGTATTTTCACTTGTACTTTCGCTCCGTTTAGAATGACACTTCATTAACTTTGCCAGATGGGTTAACCGTTATGCAAATGGTGTGTGTGTGTGTGTGTGTGTGAATGTATGGGCGTGTGCTCTGGCAGCCACAAACCCCGAAATATTTCGCCGAACTTTAATTTAGCAAAGTGTCAAGTTGACGGGCGTGCCTTAATAAATTTTATCCACGCTGCTTCTCCTTGCACTTATAGAATAAGATAAATGGGACACTTAATGGATGTTTTCAGCTCATTGGTTCTTTCCTGCATATTAGACGGGGTTTTTCTACAACCCGATAACACCTGCTGCACAACTAACTACCAATTCATTTTTAAATGCTGTATCTTAACTTTAAAAGCCATTACCTGCCTCCAATATCTAATAGGCACGTGGTATACGAGTATATGGGGGAGTTTTAAGTATGAATTGAAAATACACAAATCATAATATTGGGTCATGGTATTACCTTGGGCCGTAGTATTACGGCAAAAATAATAAATCAAGTGATTAGTCTTTTTATACATGAAGGCAATCTTAGTTCAGTAATTACCCATTTGATACTAGATAAAAATCAGCGTATAAATCAAAAAAGAAATTAATATTATGCATAAATCAGTTCGTATGTTTTATACTAGAAAACAACTAATTTAGAAAGTTATTTAGCCTAAAATGTTAACATGCATAATTCAAGTCGTTTCATCCCAGAAAAAATCTATCTCATACAGTGTACCAGGGTTTCCCCCCTCCCAGACAGGAACGTCTGTAGCTCACTAGATATCTGCGATGCTCTTTAGTTAGAAAGACTCGATTCTAAGATGCGAAGAATCTTTATCACGACTTTTCAGTTGAAGGTGAGTTAGCCAATCCAATGCGGAGATTAAAAAAAAAAAAAATGAAGTCCTAAATACGTTTGCAGGAAATTAACACAGTATGCATGAATCAAGATTCCAACCATTTATACTTGAAAGCAGAAATAAATCAAATAGATAATCTTATCCTACATTAATAGATAACACTAACAATAATTCAAGGTTCATAACATTTTTCATACTAGAAAATACAATAATAAATCAACTTGTTAATCCTTTATAAGAAAAAAAGAGCGATATGCATAAATCAAACTAGCCATTTTATAATACAAAGCATACTGAATAAACTCGAGGATCGCTATAATAAATGAAAGGTCTTCATACGTAAACTGCCACCATTTTATATTTGATTTATTACTGTGCTTTCCAATATAAAATTTCTTGTGAAATATGCATAAATCAAAGATGACAAAATTTATGGATCTCTAAGTGAAAAACCTAACAAGAGGTCTCTTTTTTTATACTGATTTATTATTGTTCTTTCTAATATAAATATTATGTAAAAGATACATGAATTAAGATAATTTTATTTATATATTATTGATGTTCTTCATTTTATAAATTAATACACCTTTTTTATAAATTAATACATTTATACACCTTTTTATTTTTTGAATAAGAAACTTACAGGAGATAACTTTAAGTGTGTGTTGTAAACGGATACCCTTAGAGGGTAACGTATAGCAATGCTGTAGCCAATGAAGTTCTAACTGAGGCTCGGCTATTGCTCTCACCCTCCTGCCATGATCAGAGCTTTAATAGCTCAATAACACCTTATCCCTACACTGTCCTCTACAGATAACGGGGAAGATGAAAAGCATTCTTGCTTCGTCCCTTTAAGCCAGTCCTTATATATCCTTATATAAGGACTATAAGGGTTGTAACGAAGTTCTAAATGAAATTAGGGATCTATTACTAGGATGTGTTTCTTCTTGAGTGCCTCGTTAAATTAAGCACCCTATGTTATATTATTAGTTATAATAATCACCAGCACCCTCTAGGGGCAAAATGCATACTTCATCGGCCACCCACTTAAAGATACCTGTCTTTCGAGATTAGACGTATACGGCTACACCAATTCAAACCGTTTGTCCTTAACGAACCGACAGCTGCTCGCTGTAGCAATGCATTATGGGATATCTTAATGGAGCAGGTGTTTCGACACCACCTTTGTCACAGAACATAACCCACCAATTCTCACAAGTAGTGGTTGAAAGGATAGTGCAACGGGTGTGCGAAAAGCTATAATTATAACGTGCTGTAAGCGATCATTGTCAAGAATTCTCGTTTGATTGCAAGGAACGGAAACTATTCAGTTGGGGAAACTTTTCGAACATTGCTCAGTATTCAAAGTTCTCAAAAGACTCATTCACTATTGAGATTCTTATAATGTACATCTTGTTTACAGTTTTGTGTTTACGAAAGGGGTGACAATTAAGTTGCAGCACTAAGTCTACAAAACGAAAACAGTTATTAGAGTCAACAGGCTTAAAACGACTTTGTTCAAACGAAAGAACACAAAACAAATTAGTGTATATAAACACACAGGTGCAAACTTTATGTTTGCGCATGTGCACTGAAGCATGTCTACAACCAATCAATTTTCACAGCCTCGTACACAAAGGCGTTAACGAAATAATTTGAGTAAATATTATTTGTTTGCGATCCAAGTGAAACTACGACAGATAATATAATTAAAGATGACTTTAATAAACGGATTTCGATCCTCGGGAAGTTTTCTGTACATCGAAAGTTCAAACAGGAGTGACAATTAAGTTGCAGCATAGGGTTAATAAACTGTGTAACTATGGCACTGTTGTTGAGAGGATTGTGAACAGGGGCGATAAAGAAGAACATCCGGATTCATGGGATTAACTGGCGAGTCTCATAGATTTTATGAACCCACATATCAACTTGTAGCCAACATCCGGTCCGAAACAATCGCCAGGTAAGAATTAGCGAGCAAGGTGTGTTCAATGAGGGACGAGAACACCCAGTGATGTCCATTTCATCATCATCATGAATCATGTTGGTGTCCGATGCCTCCTTCACTATCTTCCACCTTTATTTATCTAGTGCACAGTGTCGTAGTTTCTGTACCCCCATTCCACATCAGTCCTTTCTGTCGTCTATCCATTCTCTGTATAGTCTACCTCTGTTTACACCATTCATAATACCAAACATTAATGTCTTCACCTTGCAGTCCTCACTCATTCTGCAGATGTGTCCAAATAATTGCAGCATCTGTTTTATAATCTTCTGCATTAGATTCTAATTAGAATTAGATGGCCAGAAATAGGCTAGATGATCATAATGCTTTGGTTGTTGGATACACTGTGTGTCTCTGTCTGTTGGCTACCAGTGTCCGAAATGCTTCTACAGATAGTAATGTCCCGCGTGGATACTTTGGTTAATACGACTAGTGGGTGGTTCGTTTTCTAAGCAAAACTAGAACAATATATGTAAAGTGAGTCAATGTAAAAATGGTGTCGCTGATCTTATATAAGACAGAGAACAATAAAAATTATTTACTTTATCAATTAGATGTAAGAGTTTTGTAAGAGGAATACTTCAATTTACCAGTCATTTTACAGTAGAAAATATAAAAATAAACCAAACCTTCAGTCATGTTATAATAGAAAGTATAAGTTCTCCCATCTTTATAGGGAAAACTATGCACAAAGTTTGCTCCTGAAGTATTTCAGGACTGGAGTAACTCGTGGTAAAGATGATATGACTTCACATCACTTGCCTTACTATGCTAGTTGTATATGCAACTCGTATATGAAAATATGGCTTCTGTATTACTTCAACCTTGGTATCACCTCTGGGTCTGGCTTCCACTGATGAGACCTCAGTAAAGGTCGAAACCGTTCTGGGTAGCGACCTTTCCCATAATGCATGGCATTATACATCTCTAAAAGGAGATGTGCTTTGCATTATGGGATACTAAGGCAAGTGATGTGAAGTCAGTCCACCTTTGCCACGATTGCCCCGATCCTGAAGAAACTTCAGTCGCAAAACTTTGTTTGCTTACACTTGGATAAAGGATTAAACCGAGTATATAATTTCTTGGTATCTTTAATTTATATTCAATGTTAGTTAAACACGGGTATTCTCCGGCCGATTTCGCTCTTCATCTTGATGAAATATATACGCGAAAATGAGATAAGACAACCCTTTCCCCTTCATATATGACTGGCTTCACCTTCAGTCTGAAAAGCCCTTATAACAGTTCTTGGCATCTTAGACAGAATTCGAATCCAGGGTGTCGTAATCTCTTCACGACTCTGTCACGCATGCGCTCAGGAGTTTCACCACTAACTAATCAAAGTGAGTAAAGAATTCCACGCGCTAGTATCACAACAACAATTTCCTAGGCCTCCCTTTTATGTCATATGTTTGCATAGGCAACGAGAAAGCTCATAACTCAGGTGTCGTATAAACTCAACTAAACAGGTAGAAATGCTATCAATAAACGCATTTCGCGTGCAGTGGACACTCACTAGTCTACATTAAGGGCTATTGTGGTAGAAGTGATAAATTCCTAGCCAAAATAGTGTTGGTGTTGTCAAAGAGCAAGCTTTAATTAGGACACTTGCAAGATAATTAAGTACTATATGAGCCACTAATGAGTGTACAAAGGTAATTAGGCGCAATTGTTAAGTGGAATATTTTTCTACAAAATCACTAGTGAGGTTGCATTCACAGATGAATGAACGCTATCTTGTTTTAAATGAATGAACTACGGGAATTACTTCCAAAGAGGAAAAGTAGGTCCCTCCTATTGGTATGTAAACATCATGGAAGCGAGAAACAGGCTACGATATCTCTATTGATGAAGCAAGAATTTTGATTTGCAGTTTCATCAGTTGATCGTCAGAGGGAGTTAGAGTAGGTAGTGATTTAGTCCTCATTTTCTTTACTACAACTGGTGAATTGTTCTATTCATATGAATCACTCTATAGAAAATATGACAATCGTAAGAGTTGCTTTTATAATTGTACAAAGGCCGTCCACAGAGTCCTTCATTCTCTCCTTTCTTGAGATTTTCTATGCCATCTCTTTATCTTCGCCTATCTCTAGGATACCATACAGATATTAACTTTGTCCATTGGTGAGTGTTACTTCTTGTAGTTTGCCATTTGGATATTTTAATGGCTGTTATAATGTGTCTCGCCTTAGTCTGAGCTCTGACCCAAGTACTGCACCTTTTCTATCTAGAATGGTAATAATAATAATTGACATTGGGAAGGACGTGATAGGCAACATGCAGCTATTTGCTGATGATGCAAAGATAGGTACGGTAATCAGGAGTGCTGCTGATGTGCAGTACTTGCAGAATGATTTGAATAGGCTGGAATTGTGTTCATGGGAAAATGGGTGTCAGTTCAATGTTAATAAATGTAAAGTCATGCACTTTGCTGTGATTAGATACCTAATGTCGTATTATATTGGTGGAATTATGCTACAAGAAACTGATTAGTCTAGGGATTTTGGAGTGTTAATAGATAGGAAGTTGAAATTCAGGGTCATGTGGCAAAGATTGAAAATTCAACTCAAAAAGATAATAGCGATGCTGAAACGAACTTTTACATGTCAAGGTTCGTTTCAGCATCAGTTATTCTCTGAGTTGTATTTACAATCGTTGCTAATATGGCCTTAAAGATAAGGATGTCATTTTTGCCTCTTTACAAGGCTTTGATAAGACCTCATTTGGACTACTGTGCGCAGGTCTGGTATCTTGGTTTCCATTAATTCTGATATAGTGGAGAAGTGCAAAGGAGAGTATGTTAAAATGATATCAGGATTATGGTGTACTGATTATGAAGACACATTGAGAATTTATAGATGCAGACACTAGCAAACAGTAGAAAGAGGGGTAATATGGACCAGACTTACAAACTTCTGAAAGGGTCGTACAGGATTTCAATTGATGGAATTTTTTAATTGATGGAGGGTGGGGGAAGGACAAGATGGTATCCTTGGAAGCTGAGAATGAAGGCCGCCAAGAAGGGTGTGAGGGCTAGATTTTTCTCTCAGAGGGTGGTGCGTGATTGGAATGGATTGCCATTAGATGTTGTGAGTGCAAGCAGTGTGAATGAATTCAAGAATAAGGATGATAGCTGGTGCGTAACAATAAATCAATAAATAAACACCTCAATAATTCCCAAGACTTTGGATAAGGCCCTAATTGGACTATTTGCGAGTCAAAGATTTCATTATTCTGTTTTAAGTGTCTTCTTATTTTGACTATGAACAAATAAAAATACAGAGTGAGATTTGAGATTAAAGATTTTGATAACAAAAGTATCAATCAACAAAAAAATAACAATCTAAGAATGGGTCAACTTTATTAAAGGAGATTTAAAACTTCTCGACGAAGAAGGTAATAGGATAAGACATAAAGAGAGAACAATGAAAGCCTATCGAAAATTTCGTCAAGCCGAACGAAATCCATTACAAAAGTAGTCGACAACAAATAAATTTCTCATTCAAAGTGAACCAAATGCTTTTGAATTCCACGAATCAAAGACACTCAAGTCAAAAGAGGAGAACGGTGCTACTGATTGTCTACTTAATGTTTTGGTTCGATTTTATCCGCGCACAAAAATATCGACTCAGTAATCCGCAAGAGAGAGAGAGGATTAGAACATCGAAATGACTCCATTTTAGAATTGTTTTAAGCGATTCGAAATTAAATTTCACTTCTACGTCTTATCAAGGAGTTTGTTTCCCAGATGTATTAAACATTCAGGTGCAGTCATGTGACAAAGGAGGAAGTGCTTTGAAAATTTTAGCACTTAACACCAGGTAACTAAGGGCAACCGGATTAAAAGTTACATCTGAGTTTGAGTTCAATAAGAAAGACGATTACAAAGGGCTTTTCACGACTGGTTCACGTAAACAAATATTTTAAGTGGAAAATCTACGGAGAGATTATTGCGTACAGGATTAACACGACTTACACAACACACGCGAGTCTTATAAAGAATTACATTGGCGCGATTATTTATTCAGATTCTGGTAAAGAAGGTTATGAACGATGAAAAACAGAATGATAATTAAAATGAACAAAAAAATTTGTTAAACTGACTTTTGTATTTAAATAAAGGTCAAGTAGCTGATAATCAATCCATGGGTGCCATAACGTATTAAATTTGCAATGCTTAAAAGCGCTTTTCGTAAAGATTATAAACACTAAACTCTATTAAAATAGTCCTTTGTACTTGCTCTTTTTGTGCGTATAGATGAACCGATATCTTGGGAATTGGATAAGCTATAGGGATTTGAATACACGAAAATGACTGCACTTTTATAAATTTGATCACTATGTTTTATTTATTTATTTTATTTCTATAAAATGTTAACAATATAATTGTATATTATATAAATATGAAAATTAAACCAATTAGATTTGGGAAAAAAGTTTGAAATAAAAAAAAATACATAAAATTTAAAACACCTTTAAAATTTTTAAATGATAATACTATAATATGATATCAAAGATATGCAATTTCTAATCTAACAGATTAGAGATTAAAATTTCCGTTCAGGTAATAAGAACATTAAATTAATTTTTAATTAATTTAGTTCGAATTTCAAAATACAATTTATTTATATTTATATTTATTTATATGTATATATTTTTATTTTTTTATTATTATTATGATTTTATGATATGCTATTTTTTTATATGTTATTTGATGCAATACACAAATAAATGGATGGTCTCGATGCACTGGAATTATCATACGAAAGCTTTTATAAATTCTACGTTAAGTGTAAAATAAAATATTTCTTTCTTTTATTTTATTTTAATTTTTTGTTGTTTATACTAATGCCTAATAATCAGAAAAAATATATCAACTTGGGTCCACCGTTTTTAACAGGATCAAGAGATGTCAGTTTCATAACAGAAAACTAGAATACTGTTTAAAAGGATGGTTTAAAAACTAAAAGTTGCAAAAAAATTATTATAAAATCTCTTAATATAATTTTAATATCAGTGATTTTAGGAACTGCGTACCAATTGGGATATTT
The DNA here is from genome assembly GCF_054136105.1 of Typopeltis vanoorti. Lineage (NCBI taxonomy): Eukaryota > Metazoa > Arthropoda > Arachnida > Uropygi > Thelyphonidae > Typopeltis > Typopeltis vanoorti. The sequence continues at coordinate 24,045,562 of NC_143562.1, read as the reverse complement.
TGAATACAAATAATCCACTTAACTGCAGACGTTCGTGTGGATACTTAAAAACTTCGATTAGGACCAAGAGTGAATGCTTGCATTTTTCTAACCGATATATTTTACTAAAAGTACATATTTTAGCAAGATCAAATCAACAGAACACTGTTTACAAACTCGCGTACAATTGGAGAACTATAGACCACGATACATGCCATCAGAAAATGTTAGTTAATAGTAGCCAAATCTTGAACAGCTCACATACCTCCATCCTTTCAAAATATGAATCCACATTAAAATACCCCCCCCCCAACACACACATTAAACTCACTGAAAAATCTATATTATTAATACAAAATATTATTGTATTATTTCACATTATTAATTTATATTTTGTGCTTAATTATTAATCGATGTTTGCAGGAAAAACCCTTTCCCCATACTAAGGGGAAACGAATTTTTTGAAGGCTTAAAATTACGTAGCGACAATTTGGATCGTGATTAATTTTTCCTTCCTTGAGATAATGAACTAACTCTCATCTAAAAAGAACGGCGTGCACTAGAAAATTAGCCTTTGAACCACTTCTAATGAATGTATTTACTATAATGTAGGAGAAACAAGGCTTGTATATTCTAATCCTTTTTCGATGAGTAGACGACGTCTATTATGGAACCTATTATGTCAAAAGGTGTTCTTCTCTTCCTATCCAACTTCCCCATCTGCCACGTAACACTCCTTATAAGGACTGGCTTAAAGGGGCGAAGCAAGAATGCTTTTCATCTTCTCCGTTATCTGTAGAGGACAGTGCAGGGATAAGGTGTTATTGAACTATTAAATTAAAGCTCTGATCATGGCAGGAGGGTGAGAGCAATAGCGGAGCCTCAGTTAGAACGTCATTGGTTACAGCATTGGCATCGATTACCCTCCAAGGGTATGCCACATAACACTCTGTTACTTCCGTTCATTTTATTTCAATGGATTCTACATTAATTTGGGTGTGTTTACCTGCTCTTCTTTTATACTCTAGTAAAAAATGAACAGCATATAATTAGATATGCTTTCGACACTGAATAATAAAGGAAAAAACGTTATTATCATGTTTTTAATTCATGATTTAAAATGGATAGATTATTGATGAGAAAGAAATAAAAATCTGAAAATCTCCGGAATTCAAACTAAAATCAAAGTAATGTTTTCCCCAATATCACATATTTAGTAGTGAGAAACAAAATCGCATTCAGAGTTTAAAATGCCGTAATGTAGTAACAACAGCAAGGGACCTAACAAGATGAAACACCAACTCTACCAAACATTCTGAAATAGGAACAGGAAAAAATTGTGAATTTTAAATTAAAGTTATAATTTATTATAAATCTTCTAACGCCTTTAATTATCAAAGAGAGTACACAGACTTTTTTTTTTTTTAGTCGTAACAAACTTGGGAATATTAGGAACAGCCGTCATCTCATCGAATGTTGAGTCTATGACTAGTGATGATTTTTATAGGAATCGGTGGCGAGAGTGCGCAGGAAACAGCTATCGTATCATGATTCTAAACTAACACTCGTACCGTTGTTTGAAATAATGTGAGTTCTAAGGGCGATTTTTTTTCATATATTCCAGTGTTTAAAACCAGAATTACAAGTGGAAAACTTACTTGTCTACGTTAAAGACTACCACTAGATCAAGTTGAAGAAAAATGCCGAAAAGTTCTAGTCGGTAATCAGAATCGGACCTATAGCGGTCACTGGAGAGCTAGCATTATAGAAACCAACGCATCTACTGGTCTTTACAAACACCAATGTTTCCAACGAATAATATGATAAATCATACTATTCGTTTATTTTATGTAGTAATTTCTCCAATGTGTCCACTTCAGTATTACTCCAACCCGTTGCAACTCAATGTATTTTAATTTTAGCCTGCGCCGTCTAGGAGAAATGACGCTACCGTCAGCAAGTTGTAGTGTAATATTTGTTTAGGGTGTCTACTGTCTAGACAGTGCAGTTATTTGAACTCGTGCAAACAGTTTCGTGCCAAATATTAAAGGGAACATTGACAGCACCATATTTTTAATTATAAATCTATCTAATTAAATTTAATTCTTTAGGAATTTTTAATAATAAAGAATTATAAACATACGAGAAGAACCGAAATGCAAGACAGCTTCTGCAGGGGTACCTTTCTAAAAAAGTTGGCATGCATTTTTTAGGTATGTGTTTCGCAAAATACACTGGTATCTAAAAGCTAAGGACGAACTACATTTTTACCTGTATATGAAACAATTTTCATGACTACAGCCAAATGCCAAATAAATTTATTGCCAACATGCTAATAATTATACTACACAAAAAAGTCATAAATTTCGTACAAATTAAATTGTGATACTTTTTTGGCAAATGTTACAAATTTCCTAAGGACGTAGTTATACGGTGCTTACAGCACACTATGCGGAGAGGCATTTCAATATTGAGTATGTCCACCCCGATCTGTGATGCAGCTCTCACAACTTGTACCATGCGAAGAGCCAAGTGATTCAGGAGTTCTTGAGGCAAACTGGCCCAATTTCATTGCCCAAAGCCTGGACAACTCTGACAATATCAGTAATTCTACCAATTAATGATTGCTATTATCCAAAATATGAAAGTTCACATAATATAATACACAGTTCAAATCATTATCACATCATATGAGCCAAAAAAGATTACGATAAAGATTCCTTATCCTTATAAGGACTGGCTTAAAAGGGCGAAGCAAGAATGCTTTTCATCTTCCCCGTTATCTGTAGAGGACAATGTAGGGATAAGGTGTTATTGAGCTATTAAATTAAAGCTCTGATCATAGCAGGAGGGTAACAGCAATAGCCGAACCTCAGTTAGAATTTCATTGGCTACAACATTGCCAACCATTATCCTCCTTCATCTTTCAACCCCGATAAAATTCCTTAGTCCTTATAAGGACTGGCTTAAAGGGGCGAAGCAAGAATGCTTTTCATCTTCCCCGTTATCTGTAGAGGACAGTGTAGGGATAAGGTGTTTTTGAGCTATTAAAGCTCTGATCATGGCAGGAGGGTAACAGCAATAGTAGCCGAGCCTCAGTTAGAACTTCATTGGCTACAGCATTGCCATCCATTACCCTCCAAGGGTATTGGATTGAATGAATCAATCACCGCATCTCACAGCTCCCCGATAAAATTCCTTATATAGTCCTTATAAGGACTGGCTTAAAGGGGCGAAGCAAGAATGCTTTTCATATTCCCCGTTATCTGTAGAGGACAGTGTAGGGATAAGGTGTTATTGAGCTATTAATTAAAGCTCTGATCATGGCAAGAGGGTAACAGCAATAGCCGAGCCTCAGTTAGAACTTCATTGGCTACAGCATTGCCATCCATTACCCTCCAAGGGTATTGGATTGAATGAATTCTCTTCTTAACAGAATTACTTATATTTAATTCATGTAATTTTTTAATTGGTGTTTTCGCTTAAACTTATTTTTTGAAAAATATTTTAAAAAAATTAATCTAGTTTTTTAAATATAGAACATTATTTTAGATTTTAAGTGTTTATTTTATAAATTATTTTTATTTTACAATTTGTATTCGTTTCAATCCGAAATATTGTACTCGTGTTTCTCTAACCAGAACTCACATCATTATCACAATAAAATAGGTTTCGTGTCTACAAGTTTCCCCAAACTTTTAGCTTGCGAATGCTGACAAAGCATTTGTGTCACACGCCTGGCAGAATGCTGTTTAGAATTTCAAAGCTTCAACTAAGCGTAGGTGCTAGCATGAAATATTAACTAGCCACTTCTATTCCAGCTCGAGTGCACAAGTAATGGTAATATTATGATTATTGCCACTTCTAGTACGGTTGTAGAGGAAATAGTAAAACGTTTAAGTTCTACTAATAAATCGATGAGTCAGAGGTCGTACGATACAAAAACACAGAATGGTTACATGCAGTGTCTGAATAGAATACCTTAATAATTAACAAAGGGATTATTAAAATCAGTTGAATACGAAGACTGTATTGTTTTATTGATATTTGTAATATAAAAAAATGGGGTAATTTGAATTATGAACGCGTTTATTTTTATATAAATAAATAAAATGGAAATGACTTGATTTATTTATGAAAAATTATTTGTTTCTGATTTATGCATACTGAAAAACAGTAACAATCTTCATACATCCCAAAACTCACTTGATTTATTGAAGTCACTTTCTTGATTTATGAATATTGAAAAACAGTAATAATGCCATAAATCAAGGAATTCACTTGATTTCACTTGAATGAACATTGAAACACGGTAACGATGTTCATAAAGTCACTTTCTTGATTTATGAAATATGAAAATCAGTAACAATATTCATAAATCAAGAAAGGGACTTGATTTGTTAACATTTTACTGTTTTAATGCAACAGATGCGATGGTTAATTGAAGTATTGTTTCCTTTTAAGATAACAAGAGTGGCGACAGTGGTTTGATTTATTAGCGTTATTGGGTTCTTTCTAGCATAAAAAAGTGGCAACTTGATTTAAGCATATTCTTTTTTTTTTTTGTACTGAATAAAATAGTTGACTATATTCACACACATGAGTTTTCGGTTTTAAAAGACTTGATTTATGCTTTTTTATTTTTGTTTCTAGAAGCTCAGGATGCTGACACTATTTGTCTTAAAAAAAGAAATACTAATACATCAAGGATCCAAAGTGTACTCAATATCATTTGAAACATCATGAAGAAATCAATCAATACTCCTAACTTCATACGAATTCTCAGTACTACAAGTTTTACTAAAAATAATACTATAAATGCAACACTGTCACAGGCATTTGGGGATATGCATGACAGTGAACTAACTCATTAGTGGCTCTTACCGAGGTTAAAGTAGAGCTGGAAACATGTAGCCTCTCCCGGCAAACATAATGGCTACTTACGTACTGTATTTAGTTTCTAGAATAAGGTTTCTTACCCTTTTGTGCACACACATACGTAGGGAGTCAGTATCTCTACATTAGAGGGTATAGCACTAAAGTGCTGTTCCACAAAACTGGCTACTGGATAATCTACGTGACAGAATCTGATGGTAATAACACATCAGGAGGCTTCCCGAACAGCAAGCGAATAATTCTGCTGTCATTTACTCTTAGACCGTGCTGGAGAGAGTCCAACTATAGCAGTATGCACGGACACTCGAGACTACGCATGCATAGAAGACTGGAAGCTCCTTGTAAGGAAATTATCTTACAAGGGCTTCGCTTTAACACTGCGTGTTCCTGATCTGTAAATTCTGACATTAACAAGCATGAAAGGCGTTATCAAAAATAACTGACATTGATCCGAAAAAAAATATTCCCACCCCAAAATCAGAAAATACCAAAAATGTAAAAAAAAAAACGTTTTTAAAAAAACAACAAAAACCCTTAGAAAACGGCAGAAAAAAAGATATGAGAATTACAAAACCTTGAATCCACAATGTGCGATCTTTTTTTTTTCTTTGACCTAAGCGGAAAAGACAGTAGAAGATGCAATAAGATGAGAATCTTGTTGCTTCTTCTACTGTCTTTTCCGTTGTCCTAATTGAGATAACCACCCTGGCTTGATTTCCTATAATCTAATAAGTCAAATAGTGAGCTAATCTTCGTCGAGAACCAAAGTTAAAATTCAAACTGTCCAATAACTTCCAGGAACCCGAATTATTTGCCGTCAGCATTGATCAAACGCGAATCCTCATATTTTTCTCAACACCCTGAAGCTTTTCTTAAACAACTCTGCTTCCGAATCGACTGTAGATATTAGCCATCCTCTTGATAAAATTGACATAACCTTGTCAGCGTTTCCGATTGAAAAACTGAACTATTTTTTTTTCTGGAATAAGGGTTTGCTTCCCCATACACGAAACTCCAAATTATTATTCAACTCTTAATTCTCCAACAAATGTATCAAAGCGGTCCATGATAAAAATTCAGCAGATCTCAAAGGATTATGTCAAAAACCTCACTTCGCACTCCGCTCATATTAGAGTACACAAAATCTGTAAGAAACAAAAACATTCACAAATTCAAATAAAACCTTTGAATGCGCCAACTGTAGAAAACTTGACTTTTAATCTAATGACAGTCGAGCCTTCTTGCTCAATTGGCAACTTCTGCTGTTCCACCTCTCTCTTACATACACGTCAAAATCACCTAAGACCTCTTAGCATCAGTCTTTCTCTCCAACTTTTGCATAGACGACCATGGGAAATTACTGTATGCTACGAACCACTCACTGCACACCTCTGTCTGATCTTTTGTCAGAAAGCCATCAGACAATATCACATTTATTCTAGATAACATTACGTCTCTCTGGTTTGAATGATATATCTCCAATTGTTCTCAACAATTCGCTTGAAACGTAACACTATCCTGTATTTCTTATTCAGACTTTCACTCTCGTCTACTATCCCCACAGCATGGAAACAAACAATATTTATCCCATCCTAAAGGAACATACAAGTCAATTATCAACCTCTCATCTGAGTCTTCCCAAAAGATAAATGAAGAAGTTCGGTAGCCAACTCCTTCACCGCCTAGAGGCTTACCAATTTAGTTAGTAAGTACTAAAATGGATTCTATCCCTCTTCTTCAACTGCAGATCTTCTAGTCATCACGTTAATTACCATCGTTAACCATGGAACACAAGTCCTGTAGAAAGTTATAAAACTCGTGTGATCACTTTTGGCGTTTGATCAAATCTGGCATAGTATAGCCTTCGTTTACTCACTTCGTATAATGGTGGAAGGTTCCTCTCATCAGATTTCTTTATCGATGGAGGAGTACACCCTGGTTTTGCACTCCTGCCCACACTCTTCCTCCTTGTCATCAACAATCTTGATGTATACTAAGAATGCTATCCATACTTTCGCTAAGAACAGAACGTTCCACTTGTATACTTCATTTAACAGACCTTGTAGTGAATGATTAGACACTTCAAGTTCTTCAGAACAATCTTTTAAAAGCTTACAATTTTTCAAGTGGGATGGACAACTTGGTGAAATAAAATCTTTCTTTTACGTGTAGACTTTCCTTTGCTTTTAATAATATTCAGTTAGGATCAGATTTCTTTTCTTTAGATGACTTATTTCTTCTAGCCTGACTTATCTCTACTAACCATGCATGTCTTTGTGTTTTTGCCATTCCTGGAAAAACGCAAGGCTCTCCAAAAAAACTTGGTATCCTCATCTTCTATTCAACAAACTTTTCACTTATGCAACTCCTAACACTTTAGAAATCCCAATCCAGCACGACCATAGAATTTTGGTGTCACATTTGGATTTGGGGATAGTGCATCGAAAACTTCCTTTACAATTCTCGATGTTCTCCAGAAGAGGGTAATCCACTTAAATGGATAATAATAAAACATCTTTTTTTCTCTCTTTCTCTCTCTTTCACTCACACACATTCCCTCCAACCACTTTCTCATAGAGGCTCCGTTTCTGCATTGTGCTTTTTCTATAGATTTTTTTCACGGGCACTGCTTCACAGTATGGGCCACCCCCGTTATTTCCCTTTCTTCTAAGCATGTAAAAACGCGAACTGGTCACCATACATATGCAGCTCAGGTTCAAACTTATCGAACTAGCATCTCATCTCCTTCTTTCATTCCATCTCTCTCTCTTCTTTGGAACAGCCTTCTCCATATTATTTTCCCCAAAGACAACGACCTCCTAGTGGTTTCTTCTTCATATCAACTTTCCCACGCCTGCTGTTTGTTTTATAGGTTTTACGACCTCTCATGTTGTAGAGATTGATATGAAACACGTAAAAATATAAAATGTCCTTAATTAGTATTGATTTATAACTTTAACTCCAGCCTGACTGACAATAGAAGCAGCGATAGATTCTCACATATCTGATAGAAATATCTTCCTAAATCAAATGAACTGTTACGTTATATTAGAACAATATACTATACACAACAATGATTTATTTTTTTACGAGTATAACAAAATAAATACGTTGTTTTCATTTACACCACAAAGCAAAGTAATATAAACAAATATATCAGCATCCAGGAATTCTAGCAAACATAATAAAAAGTTCAAAACAAACGGTTTGTTCTTTCACACTGAAATATTATATGCATAACGGATGTTTATGGTTCCACTCCGTTCTCCCAACACAGTCTCTAACAATGCATAATTCAGCTGTTGCATATTTTACAGCAGAAAGAATGAAGATCATAAATGAAATCACTGACTGCTTCTTTTATATTACAAAGAGCGTGTTTGCAGCTAGAATTTGCCGTTTCCTCACTGTCTTTTTTGTACCTAAGTGATGCATACACTCACACCTGAGATTTCACATAAGAAAAGTAGCAATAATTGAAATCACTGGGAAATAGAATGATTTTTAATATAAAATTAATCAAGTAAATGTCATATAATTTTATATTATCATTATACAATGATCAATTCAATCAAAAATGTTTTAAATAAAAATAAATTCTAATCGTTAATAGCAAGTAACCCTTAATTTTAACTCTTCATTAGTTAAAAGAGATCAATGAATAAATCAAATCTCCATTGTTTTCATATTAAAAGAATAAGAATATTTAGCATCTTTTATCAAAGAAAAGGGAAACCTTGTGCATAAATCAAATCAGCTCGAGTGTATTATCACAATGAATTAATATTACGAGCGTGTAGCAAAGGAAAAGTATTCATAAATCATGAAGGGATACTCTCATGTATAAATCAAAATAGTCTTTTTTTAAAGTAAAAGGGGCGAACTATCCAGTTTCTATCATAAATGACCACCATCCATAAATCAAATCCGATTTGTGGGAAGTTAAGGATAGCGTCTCATAAATCAAAAATGTCTATGAAAAAAAAAAAAAAAATATTATAATCTCTCTGAGTCCTATACTAATATCATAACATTGGAAAAGATTAAAAAGTGGTTTTTTGAATTATGAATTATAAGCATAAATCAAGTCATCGTACTTTGTGTTAGGAAGAATAATACTACCAGTCTTTTGAATTACAAACACGGTATCTTATAAATTCGGCCGAAGTTCTGAAACAAGAACAATGCACGCATTTTAAGGCAGAATAATGAAAATAATAAATCAATCAAACCGTCCTTAATCTATGAAAGGTAATTGAGCAATGAAGAGAGGAAATCAAAGTTACCGCTTAGCGACCTAACGCCGAGAAGCAGCGAGCAACCCCCCACACGGATGGTGTGTTATGGCCAAGCTTTTCAAAATCAAAGCACGCCTTGGGTGTTTGACTGCATCGGCAACCAGAGCGAGTCGCGCGCGCGCGCGAATGTTTAACATCCACACTTTTCCCAACACTAATAATACGAAAGCGAAGCAGTTCAACATCTTCCCCCCCCCCACAACTCTTCCACACCGATCATGCATGATTAAATTACGTTTGCCCATGCTGTGCCCAACATTAAAGTTTGTTTTCATTATGAAGGCCTATCAAAGTCAAATAATGACGCGATACAACAAAATCTTTGCGTTTAATAAGGTTTCCCGTTCATTATTTATGCTTACAAACACGATAAACGAACTCCAGGAAACCTATAACCGACGTTGGCGCCACATAGCGGCCGAATGTTGAACTAACACATGTGAAAGGGAAACTGTGGATATTCTCATTATTCGCTCTCTTCCTCGTCTTTAGGAGGAGGGAAGGATAGGAGAAGTACTGGGATAATGAGATACACAAGTGGCCACGAAAGAAATGCTAAAGATATAAATAAAATACATTTCCGAGTGGGTTTTGTAAGTCGCCCAATTTTGCTCTGTTTCAAGTTAAAATTGGCTTGTGTATTCTTTACCCTCAAGAGTGTGGTCACATGACTTCGAGTTATTAAAACCCTCTTCCAGACTGGGGAAGGAGAAGCAGAATAATGGACCAAAATAATGATGTACCCAAAGCAAAATAGTAGCTGCAGGTAAACTAGGCCTAATGTGCTGATTCAGCATGTTTCGCTATTGAGTCACATCAGCAAACTTTATCGAACAAAGGAGCCTGTAAACAAAACAGGACCGCTTACTTTAGCGTCTGTTGGCGACACATTGGAGCTGGGGTTGAAAAGGGGTGGAGAGAAGACATACTTTATACTACAGTTATTGATATTTCGAGTTGCTTTAGGCTAAACAGTCCAAATATGTTTAAAAATATATTCATGATTAACCCTAATGTGTGTGTGTGTGTCAGATAATTCGAAGCCCATGCATTGTTTACAAACTTTCAATGAAGCTACACTTGACGTACGGGCTATGATTAATGAATTTTAGCTTGTTTACTTGTTATTAAAGTGTTCTGTTGAAACAAGAGATGTCTGCTGAGAGATACACGATCAAAGGGTTATATTATTAACAATTTGAGAACTAAAGAAACAATATTTATCGCTTCCGGCTTCCAACTAACCATAAAAGTCCTTTCATATATCATTATTAATGTCAAATTATGATTTATATAGCAGTTAATAATTTTTAGTTGTATATCGAGCTAATAATTTATTTCTTAGTTGTTAATTAAATAGAAAAACAAGGTTTGTTTGTTCGATCAGTCAACCTGGAGAATTATATATACATTAAAAATAATAAAGCAAAATTCATTGTTCGAAGAAAGGTTCGTATAATAATAAAAATGGCACGCAGTTGAACAAACACTCATTGTTCTAACAATTCAAATATACGTCTAACAATAGCACAAACGTCCATTTTTACAACAATTAAAATGCTGTAACAAGAGCACATAAAAACCATTTAGTTGATCAGACATCAAACTAAATAAATACTCTGAAAACTTGGGCAAAAGTTACGCAAATATTTTTTAAATTTATTTCTGAACTTACACCGGATATGGACATGATGGTTAACCACTAGTGCTTTAATGAATATTCTATCCTGTTTTACTTTTTTTTTTTTTTTAATCATTGACTTTAGTTTGCGTCCTAGTTTCTTTCTCCGATCAACATTATTAATGAAACCGAAAAGTTATGGATCAAATTTGACATGGCCACTTCTTACAACCGAGTTCCTCTCTCTCCTACAAAAACTGAATTTCTATGAATTTATATAAATGGACTTCAAAATCTTTCTTATAATGCAGTTGAAACGTCTAAAACTTGTACCGCATCACTTTATCTTCTTTGGATGTTCATCTCTACTTTGTAACTCGGCACAGACCAGTGGAAAGGATTTCTATCAACCTAACAAACTACATTCTTTTAGAATTACCACAGAAATGAGTATTTTAGAGTAGAAAAAACCTTATTATAAAAGAATATACAAATAACTATAATATAATTGTAGTGAAAAAAATTTACTTAAGTATTCAATGGAAAATAAATGTTAGGTTGGGCTTTTTTTTAAATTTTCTGAAGAAGGCTTGTGTCTTCGGTTAAATAAATGTTGATAAAAACTAGAAAATCATAAATATGTCATATAAAATGGATGGTTTTTTACCGTATAGCGTAATTTATATCACGTACCAACATCACGTCATTGTGATTGTTTATAATACGATTGTTGGTTTTTCAGAACAACACAAACGTTCCTCATCATCTTTTGTATTCCAATAAAACATTAATTAGATCTTCATAATTTTAAATATAATCACGTGTCAATGAGTCTGGATAATGTTCTTTCTTATATTGTTAATATTTCGACATTGTGATGTCATCAGGTTTTCCCACAACAATGGTTATTGAAATGACAATTATTGCGCATTGTTGGATACAAATAATACAATATTTTAATAGATAGATTCGTATAATTTAGATTTTTTTGTCTAATAAAATCTAAACGTCTATTTTTTTTTTTTTAAAGTGGAATTAAACATCGTAAGATGGATGCATTGGAAAAGACATGCAAATGAACAACTGCATCAGACATTGGTTAAAAAAAATCGACTTATTTGCCCTTTAAAACCAAGCATCGAATCGTTTCCCACATGGCTATTGTTAGAACTAATTTATCGGTGCTCATACGATACAAATACGAACTTATTCATGCTTATCGGGCCACTTACCGTCACTTCCACCCCTTTTTCTTCGCTCGACGCTTTCTCCTCCTGTCCATAGACCTACCATTACTAAGAGTAGGGCCGTACAAGCGCATGGCCTTATCGACTTCCTCAAACGCTGTACAATATTACTTTCGTAACACACAGACATCCTCCTGGCGGTAAAGATCACTGTACAACTCGCGCCAATATCTTGGAGACGACCGGACTCGTGAGCAAGAGGACGTGGCTTGCGACGCACAGACTCTGTCTACTGATTGTGATTGCCTTTTGCTCCGCCAGGTCAACAGAGTGAGTGAGAGACAGAAAGAGAGAGAGAGAGAGAGAATGAGGGAGGGAAGGAGAGAGAGAGAGAGAGAGAGAGACAGAGAGAGCACACGAGCCTGCGAGAAAAGCCTCGCGACACAGTAGAACGTGCTCTGATGAAGTTAGCTTTCTGCGCATGCGTACTTTTCCTATGGGCGCAGGCTTGCCTATCCACACAAGCAAAATTTTCTGTAATGGTACGGAACTTGAGTTGAAGGAAACTGCTAGGATATGTGGGGGGGGGAGAGTAAGACGGGGGGGGTGTTTAAAGTTGTCGCTGGAATGGTAACAGGAGAAGCATTTTAAAGACACGAAGTGTAATACTCGAGGGGGTTCATGGGTGTCGCGCGCTGTGGGAATGAGGCTTAAAACAATTTTTATGTTTTGGATGTCGCGATCAAAGTACATGAAATCGCTACGCGCTTTGGTGTTTGCTATTTTACTTCGTTTAAAGCCTTGTTGCACTCTAAATGTAAGAGCCAACAACGTCTACAAAATAATTGCTACTTTAAGAAAATCAACGTGTTTGCTAAAGAGACACGTCTGTAAGGGAGAAAGCCTGTGTGTGTGTGTGTGTGTGTGTGTGGTTTGCGTTGATACCTTGTTCACTGGCCCGATAGTTATTGGTTTCTGAGCACGCAATCGAACCGAGGTAGAGCAACACCCATCACGACATCCCACGCATACCGCAAGCTGAGAGATGTCGTTTTTTTTTTTTTTTTTCTTTCTTTCGTTCTCTGTTGATAGAAAAACAAATCCAATCCAATAATCATTCTATTAGCAGCTAACCTTCATTTTGACTCTTGCAATTGTAACAAAACTGTGTGTAGTTATCGGTATTTGTTGTACGGTAAACATTGCCAGATATCGCTTATTAATAATATCTGGTTGTTCGTAACTTGCCTATTTTAGAGTTCATTCATTATAAAATTTTCAATGAAATATAACAGAATAATATTTTTATTATTAACAATCTCTGTTAAAGCAGGATAACAGACAGAAATCTAGAGAACTACACAGGAATAAATTTGTTTGGCACAATATTAAAATTACGTACAGAAATGATTGAAAATATAATAAACAATCGATTGAAGTATCTGATGAGCAACATTGATTTTGAGAATCAACAATGAAAATCAACAATGGATGCAATATTTACATTAAATCATATATTGAAGCAATTATTGGAATATTGTAACCTCTTCATATGTGTTTTATTAAACCACAAAAAAAAAATAAGAAAAAAAGAGTGGCATATCTGGATGTGTTTACATCCTCCTCTCAAAGAATAAGTAAACAAACAAAAATAAGAATCTACAAAGGAATTGTCAGACGGTGTTGTAGCAGAAATACACGTAGCGACTACAAAAATTAGACAGATGAATCAATGAGACCATAGCGATGAAAACAAGAACAACTGAAGGTGTAACAAGGTTAATTGAGAATTCACAAATCAGACAAAATTGCAAAACACAGCCAATAAATGATTGGATCGAAAAACGGATTTAAAAATGATCAAGTCGTCTAGAAGATCCGGATTCGAAAGGGGAGTTACGGATGGAAGAAAACCCACGAGAAAATGAGGGGACAACTATACACGTTGTCCAGAAAAGTTAAGATATTCTATTATTAGAAGTATATGTATTCTACAAAGAAGAAAAGTTGTTATAAAGATAATTTGTTGGCATTTTAATTTTTTAAATAAAAATGAAGTTATATAAAAACTTATAAATCATAAAAATAGAAAAATGGATGGAATTTTTGATAATATTAAAGTTTTATTTAAAAAAAACACAATACACCAAGTTTTATAAGTATTAAGGCAATTAGATAAATTTCTGGTAAGAATACGACAGTCGTTATGGAATCGACCGTGGAATGCGGTGATTAATACCCTTGGAAGGTAATGGATGACAATGCTGTAGTCAATGAAGATGAAATTGGTATATGAAAAGCATTCTAGCTTCCCCCTTTAAGCCAGGACTTAAGGACAGCCGTTATATTTTTCTGTTGTAAGATGATCTGTTTATCCACCTTAGCAGACTATTCATTCATTTTTTTTTTCTTTTTGATTGCGTTGTGCAAGTAGAAGGATTAACTCGGTCAGCGAAGATCGTCGTCTAGACAGTTCCCAGTCCATTGTGAGCTCGAATCACTTAATATAATCTTCCTCCTTTTGTTTCTCTTGATTTTCAATTTTATAGCCGTTTACTATTTTATTTCCCAGTTGACATGCATTCGCTGAAATCGTCCTTGCTGGGTTGCGTGCCTTTATTCCCCACTTAAATCAAAATACCAGACCCGTATCCAAGCTTAGTTTTTTTCCAACAAATGTGACCATCCAGGAAATAAAACTGAGCAATGCCAAACATAATTCTGTCTCGTTTCCTGGAAGAAAGACCATGCCTCACTTATAATATTCCAGACTTCTTGGACTGACTTTCATATCTAGTCAATCATGTTCATAGCTTCTTCACCCTCCAAAAATTTTGCTTGGTATCCAATTCAGTTCTAAGTCATACTTCTCTTAACTCGAAAACATTAGGATAACCACCTAATAGCGTGTTGGGCCACCTTTGGCCGACACCGTTTGCAACCGTCAGACCATTGACTCCATTAGATCATAGAAGGTAGTATCCTAAGATATTCTGGACACCAATCAGTCAGAATAACATCCCAGAGGCCAGCGACCGAACGAGGCACAAGCATCTACCGGTGGATGTTGCGTGATTCTACCAACGTTGGATGATTGAAATCAGGAGGATTAGGTCAGTGCAGTGTTTATATACGGATTGCTTAGATATGTTTTTCGAATCATGAGATTTGTGACAAGTCTTTGCGTTGTCTTGCTGGAATCGTACAGATCCATCGAGCAACATTGTTACCATATAGAGAAATACTTGGTCCGACACAATCCCAGGTAAGGATTAGCGACCAAGGTGTATTCAATGAGGGATGAGAGAACCGATGGGAAGAACAATCTTTATACAATAATACCGTCATTAGTGGTCTGTAACAGGCTGGGTGGTCATAATATTTTGGCTAATGAATGTGTGTGTTATAATTATCATATTTTAGTTTCATATAAGTTGATTTAATAATAATGTATATAGTAAATTATTTAATAAAGATAATAGGAAGAAAATAATTATAAGTAAAATTAGATCTAATTGTAAAATTTTAATTAATTATGATATATTTTAATTTTTAAATCCTAATTATTCTATTTACTACAAAATAACTAGTTGTAAATTAATTTTAATTCAATAAAATTAATCAAATTAATGTTTAATTGAGAAAATTAATTTTTCTCACTTGAAGTTCTGTAACACACTGTCGTGCATTTAAGAGTTTATTCCAGTCTCAGATCATCGAGTCTCGGTAAGATTAAGCAGGTTTGCCTGTATGTGGAATGGAAAAACCTTACACCCTCCTCACGAGAAAGATTCCCTCCCCCCCTCAAAACAGCCAAACCGTCCTCGACAACACACGCAGATGTACAGGCATAAACACTTGTCCTTAAGAGATGCAACAGATTTGCAACGATTGCCTGTTTTTATTCTCACCATTCGGATTTTTATTTGTTCATTTGAGAACTTTTTTTGTCTGATAGTTATCTAGCAGTATCGTTTATTTCTTATTACCTATCCTTTTTTTTTTTTTTTTTCAATTGTAGTCTATACACTCAGTTAACGTATTATAGATTCTGCAACCTTTTGCGTGTGTGTGGGTGTTGATATTTGAAAAAAAAAAAAGTGATGTAAAACTTGTTAATCCTTCAAAGGCAAATATATTAACAATGGGAGCTTGACACATTTGGTAACTATGGCAACGATAGTTTGTGTATGAATACTTATTGTTCATATCGAAGTTAACCTGATTTTGATGTTCTTTCCCATTCTGCATGGAAAAATACGCGCGTCCCGTCCAAACTACATTTCAGCAGGTGTTAAAAAAGGGATTCAACTTAATCAGTTTTTTTTTTATTTTTCTTTCTATCCAATGAAAAGAAAATAAATTGCGATTCTACTGTACACAGAAAGAACTAATTAGCATCCGGATACATGACGAATAAGGAAATATTGACAACTTTCAATTTTGAAACCGAACTCCCAATAATAATGTTTACTTTGCGAAATAATCATTTATTTATTTATTTTTAAATTCGTCGTGAATAAATTAAAATTTTATCGTATTTTTAACACTGTTATCAGCATCTTAATTAGTTCACAATTCCAAACTATTTGCGTCTTCAAGATGAGATGAATTAAGAAATAAAAGATCAATTTCGGAAACTTGAACTCGCAATCTAGTAAAATACATAAAGATTCTTAATCCTAGCAATTAATCGCATTAAAGATAATTAAGTTTCAAAACTTAGCCAATTTTCGCAGCTTTATGCATTTGTAGTTGAAGATCGCATAAAAGCATTTGTTAATGAACGATTGCTTTCATGCCCCCCCCTCCTCCCCTGCTCCCAATAGCGACTTGGGAATGGTCAGTACTACTTAGCAACAGATTTCAACGTTTGAGTACTTCAATAATAGAATATGCTCAAAAGAAATCCACTTTTTCGGATATCATTAGCTGTTGCTAAGCAACGGATCTGTATTTGAATACATAAAATGAACATTTTATTCAAAAGTACTTTTACGAATGCAACTGTTGCTAGGCAACTCAATTTTCATTGTTTAAATATTTAATCCCTTAGCAAAACATAGCAACGGTATGGATGTTTGGATTAGGTAGTTTGTAACATTTTTTTTTTTTTTTTTGACGAATAAACACACGAAAATCTGGCAACCAACACACACACACTCATTAGATGAATAAGGAAATTTGTGGTGTGGTTACATTTTCGACCATCTGTCTTGTTGTAAAGTGAGCCATTTCATATGGTATATAAAAGGGCAAACTTTGTGCCTCTAACAAATTCATTCAAATAACTGATAGCGATCCCTGAGTAAGTGGTAGCACCTGGTTCACAGAGACTTGGAAAACCTCGATCAATACCGATCTGGCGATAACAATTTCAGCCTCTCTCTCTCTCTCTCTCTCTCTATCTATCTATCTTTCTCTCTCTCTCTCTCGTATGCCAATGTTGCTGTCTCTGATTTCGATCTATTGATGTATTTGCCCTCGTTTTTCTATAGCAAAACGACTTTAAGTTAAGGATGCCAATTTTTGCCTTCCTCAAAAAAAAAAAAAAAAAAAAAAAAAAAGAAAGAAAGAAAGAATAATCAAGGAACCTCGATTATAAATTATGTCTCAACAATTTTATTGCGATTCATCATTTCCGGGGTGTTTAACTATTAATAATCCTCTCCCACTAGTCTTGTAGTGACCTAAGCTTAAGCAAGAGGGCGCTACTGATTTTTCCTTATCACCTTTTTTTTAAATGAAATAAATTATCCTTTCGCATTTTAATCCCAATATAATCTTCCAAACTAAACAGGCTTTATTTTATCCTTTTCATTACATTATAGGATTACATTTAGCGAAGACGTTGAACACATTCTTCGAAAGGTAATTAATTTCTCGAAATATTTTGCAAGCAAAAGTTTGTGAACGAAATAAGTCTGGGATCAAAGTAAACATTTGGGGGGTAAAATTAATGAAAGCAATTGACAGACGGTCTTAAACTAAGGCTCCCATTTACCTATGATGATATTAGTTTTAACCATTTGCTATTAAAAATAGTATAATCACTGCACGAAGTAATCAGAAATGGATGAGAACTGCGATATTCGTTTTAATCAGGTAACATGATTTTGTAGTGCGATTAAGGCTTACTTACTTCTATATTTATTAAACAGACCCACTCAGACACGTCCTATGATTTATTCATCAGCATCCAGTTCGTTGTACCTCATATAAAGTTGGAAATATGAACGGAATTCTTGTAGTCGTTCTTCTATATTAAAAATGGTCTTTTAAGCCATCAATACGCGTTGATTTTTTTTTTTTAATTTCGTTACTCAGTGCATTATATTTTTTCATTTGATTTATTGTACTTCTATATAAGTCATTGCATATTTTAGTGAATACATTTATTTTATTTGTACTTATCTGACTTTATCTTGTTAGCGCCTCTGTAGCGCAATTGGAAGAACGACGGTACATTGCGCCCTTCGATTGGAATAGGCCTAAGTTCGATTCTCGTCGCGACGGGAGGAATCTTTATCTGGTCGATTTCAATCGATGCTGAGTTAGCCGATCTCATACGGAGGTAGCAGGGTTTTTTCTCCCGGAAACTTGGGTTTTTCATCCCGCATACATACAAATCGGCCCTTCAGAACACACGCAATTTACAGACAAAAATTACTAGTTGTGTTGGAGGTGGGCGGTAGATGGCGTTGATTCGTAGTAGAGGTAAGGTGTAGAGACAGTTGAAGATGTCCTCCCGCGATGAGTCTTCGGACTCCTTGGAGGTATCAGGAATAATAATAATAATTCGATTAGTTTATTTCTATTCAGTTTAATTTACTTGTTATTTAGCTTAATTTGAATTTTTTTGAACTATTTTTGAATTATTGTATATTACTGTTGGTTGATTTATATTATTTAACATTTATATCATTTCATGGATGGTGTTTAATTGACGGTTGTTTTTTTATTATTTATTTGATTTTATGCTTTACTTTGCTGTTTTATTTATTTATTTGCCGTTTTTATTGTTTCATTTTTCGTATCATATTTTATTTGCTTTCTGATTTCACGTTTTATTGATTTTTTTGCAATCAATTCATTTTAATAGTCCTTATAAGGATAAGGACTGGCTTAAAGGGGCGAAGCAAGAATGCTTTTCATCTTCCCCGTTATCTGTAGAGGACAGTGTAGGGATAAGGTGTTATTGAGCTATTAAAGCTCTGATCATGGCAGGAGGGTAACAGCAATAGCCGAGCCTCAGTTAGAACTTCATTGGCTACAGCATTGCCATCCATTACCCTCCAAGGGTATTGGATTGAATGAATCAATCAACCTCAATTCATTTTTCATTCGTTTAGTTTGTTTTATATTTATATTATTTATTTCTCTGATTGGTTTATCTTATATGTTATATTATTTATTTGTTTAATTGGATTATTTTATAAATAAAATTACTCTATAACTTATTTTATTTGACATTTTTATTTATTTTATTCTATATATATCATATTTTGATGATTTTATTTGTATTTCGCTGTTTTTGTTTATTTCATGTATTTGATTATTTTGTTACATTTGTAATATAATTTATTCAATTGTTTTGTATTTGTTAGACGATTATATTTACTATTTAATTATTTTTCTATTTGATTTAATTTTTGATTATTAATTTTGATTTAAGTTGATCAAATTTAATGATTTGATAAAATGATAAACAGCAAATTGAATTAATTTGCTATTTGATTTATTTCACTAGTACTATTTTCGATTAATTATCTTTTATTTGCTATTTTAAGTGTTTTTTTTTTTTTGGTTTATTTTAATGCTTTTTTTATTTAATTATAATTACAAATTAAATTTCCACCAAATATGAAAATTCGCATAAAATTTGATTTATTCATTTATTTGATTGTTTTATTTTTATTTGTTAAGTCATTTATTTGTTGTTTAATTATCTGTTTATTTCATTTCCCACTTAATTATCTTCCATTTGATTAATTTATTGCCTATTTGATTTATTCTAATGCCTCTCTCTCTCTATTAAATATCTTTTATTTGACTTTTTGATTTATTTTTATATTTATACATATATTTACTTATTTATACATTCATATTTATCAAAATATACGTGTTTATATTTATTTCTATATTTTGATTTTATTTTATTGATTAAGTTCTATTTATTTAATTTATTTCATTTAATTCACCTAAATAAATAAATAAATTTGTTAAGTATGGAATTTCGCTTTAAAAGGATAAGACAATTTTAAATATTTCCAATAAATAAAAATAATGTTACTTAAATTTTTCATAAAATATAAATATTAATTACAATCATTAGCACTAACAGGTCAAAGAAAACAGGAAACTATCTAGAAATGGATTGGGCTAAATATTTCGCTTATGCAAAATATATATCAAATGCACGATCCAAAAATTATAAATTATATTATCTTGAATGAGAACGCAAAATAAGCCCTTTTTTTTTGCTGCAACAACTGTTAAAGCAACCCTTCCAACACTCGTATGCCTATATTTCGCTTCAACAATACTCCCAAGTGTTGTAAATGGCAATCATTAACGACACAATGTTGGGGGGGGGGGTAAGTAATGCATATTCGTTACTTGTTGAGAATGGAGCGGCGGGGGGGGGGAATCTTGAATAAATGCTCAATGAGGAATTTTCTACATTTATGGAATACAAATGAGGTACTTTTCACTAAATCCCACGCTTCCTGCACATCTAGAAAGATTTATACTTTTTAAAAGAATGGTGTATTTACTCCCAGAACAATTACCCACACGATCCTTTATGAATATGGAATGCCAAAGAAAATAGCACAAAGGATACGTACGAAAGTCTTCACAAGTGCACAATTTCACTTGGCTTGTCTCATAAAGATAATTTATAATATTAGAATTACGTTTTTGAAGGGCTTTTGTCGCTGTAGGGTATTAGTTAAGACACACATTATTAGCTATAGTACCATGTCATTTGTTTGCTCAGCTTAGAAGAACAATAAATTATTTCTTAGTGGAAAGAATTAAATGTAGAAATAAGGTAGTGCTGTAACTACAATAAAATTCAGTCTTTATTACTCATCTCGCATGTTGGAAAATTGGGATTTAAAGGAGTATCTGAAAGGATGACAAGATCAATAATCCTTCTCGCTTCTCAAAGAAATAATTATTTGTTATGTAACTTGAAATCTATGCACTAAGAGAGCAGACTAAAGTGATTTCACTTTTCGTACTAGAGGGCACTTCAGTCGAGTAGAATAATAACGAAGTATAGAGGGCAGTAGTAAGCACAAAGGAAAGAGTGTTTGTTGGTTACATTTCTAAATAAATCTTGTAGTTTATAATTAAATATTAGCAGCACTGAGTAAACAAAATATACATCGTTTCTCTATTTGAAAATCAGATGGCGCTTATAATAATTATAATATAATAACAAACTTTTTTTTTTCTTTTCAACTTTAATTATATGAAATATTTAAAACTGTACTACTATATTTTTAGAATTTAAAAAATCTACTCAAAATAAAATTAAAATTTTAAAAGAAAATCAAATATTTTTAAATTTAATATTATTTTATAGACAAATTAATTACAATTTTCAAGTAATTTTATTATGCCATAGAAAATTTATTTATTATTATCAAACAAATTTAATAAATATACATAACATAATATTTATTAATAAATATAATAATTATTTTAAAAATATTATAATAACTTAAAAAAGAATTTATTTTCAAACGTTTCTAAATTAATATTAAAGCTTTTATTTTAGACAATCTAAATATTTTAATTTTAGGTTGTTTACGATAAAAAAAATTAAAATTATTCAAATATAATAAATGCAAATAACATGAATTAATTAGTAGACTTCCACGAAGTAAAGAACTCGTCGAAGGAGGTCATACATCACCCACACCAGCTGTCACACCTTCTCTTAAACTCATTCACACTATCTGCTCTGAGCGAGAAAAATCTAGTTCTCGCCCCTTTCTTAACTACACTCAAAAACTTCTACGGATGCCCTTGTCATCTTCCCTCATGGAAATAAGGGAAGATGACATCTGCACTCCCGTACTCTCAATCTAACATCGTAATCTACGATCCATAATCCGAATATAATCTTTGTAACTCTTTTTGCGCCCTTTCCGCAGCTTCTTTATCATTTTGAGACCCAGGAGACCAAATCTGCGCACAGTATTCCACAAGGCTCTTACATGTGAATTTTCATTTCAACATCGCAATTATGTTCTGAGTTTTATTTGCAATCTTTCCGCTATGGCTCAGGAACTTCAACTTCCTATCCTTCATAACTGCTACATCTCTAGCCTCATCAGTTTCTCCACCAACATAATAAGTCGTTTGAATCTCATCTCGTCATGCCAGAGTGTATGCATAACTTAACTAACACTGAATTGATAGTTATATTTGCCCACCGTTCTAGCCTATTCAAATCATTCTGCAAGTGCTGCATATCAGTAGCATCCCTGATTGTCTTGGTTATCTTTGCGTCATCAGCCAACCATTGAAAATCTGCTATGAGATTTATTCCAATGGCACCTTTAACTCTTTATCCAATGTAGTGGTAGTAATGCGCCATGTTAAATACACCAGGTTTGATAGGTCTTAGAGAAGTGCGCACTCATTAATTGAAGATTCGCATCTGCGTCTGACACAAAGGTAGTGTCTACATTCACGAAAGTTATTCTTCCGTATTCATTCTTTCTTTTATTTGCAGCTGCGCAGCCAATTTCTTTTTCAAATACTTCCAACTCAGCTTTTCGCATAACACTCGTAACTTCCTGCGCTTTATATATATTTAATAACTCCTCTTACTCTTATTCTTACGATATTCCTTCCACAGCATCTTCTTCTTGTAGATCTCTTGCTTAATAAGATTGTACATCCATTTCACTGTTGCCATATTTGTTCTTCGAACTCAAGGGACACATTCAGATTCAGATCGTCTCATTTAAGCATCCTTTCAAAGCTTCCCATGCGTTATTGATATCCTTTCTATTCAGTAAGTGATATAAAAAAGAAAATAAATTAAAATATGATTAAAAATGGAAAGATTATAACGTCGAAATTATAAACAAAATCGAATTATAATAATTATAGACCTTATAAGGACCGGCTTAAAGGGGTGAAGCAAGAATGCTTTTCATTTTCCCCGTTATCTGTAGAGGACAGTGTACAGATAAGGTGTTATTGAGCTATTAAAGCTCTGATCGTGGCAAAAGGGTAACAGCATTAGCCGAGCCTCAGTTAGAACTTCATTGGCTACAGCATTGTCATCCATTACCCTCCAAGGGTATTAATCGCATCTCACCTGAATTATAATAATAATAGTCCTTATAAGGACTGGCTTAAAGGGGCAAAGCAAGAATGCTTTTCATCTTCCCCGTTCTCTGTAGAGGACAGTGTAGGGATAAGGTGTTATTGAGCTATTATCTGTAGTGGACAGTGTAAGGATAAGGTGTTATTGAGCTATATAAAATAAATAAATAAAAAAGCTCCGATCATGGCAAGAGGGTAACAGCAATAGCCGAGCCTCAGTTAGAACTTCATTGGCTACACCATTGCCATCCATTGCCCTCCAAGGGTATTAATCACCGCATCTCACGGTCGATTCAACCATCCATCGCATTGACAATTGACATTTATGACTTTAGGGGTGAAGCAAGATGCTTTTCATATTCCCCGCTGTCTGTTGTGGTTACAACAGATAGCGGGGAATATGAAATACATGGAATATGAAAATTACAGTGAAGGTAGAATTTATGAGCAGTTTGCTCGCCCGGAATGGGCATGGAGATTATGCATCACTAAAGGAGGCTAATATAGCTTTTGGTCTTCTATATTTGAATATGTGCGTTGGATCGTATGCTGCAGCTTGCTGAACCAAATCGTTGGGATGTGTGGACGTCTTTAGGAAACACTTGGATGCTAAGGATTGCAGAAAAGAGAAAATATAGGGAATATTTGTGTCTCTGTGGAGTTGATTGTTTCTAACATACCACGGGGCGTTCAGAATCATTTTCAAGCACTTGTTCTGCACTCGCTGTATTTTGATGATGTTAGCATTAGAGGTGTGGCTCCAGGCCGGAGAGGCATAGGTGATTATAGGACGAATCGTCACCTGGTATAGTTGCAATTTGATTCTGTTGCTGAGCTTGTTATTTCCATTAATTAGCGGATAGATCTGAGCTATGGCTTTAGATGCCTTTGTGCACGCAGACTTAGTGTGCTGATTGAAAGATAGCTTTTTGTCGAGAATTTTAGTATTGAATAGTAACAGGGAATTTTAGTATTGAATAGTAACACATCTCCTACAGGAGACATTGGCCTTTTTGAGAAAAGAACGGCTGAGCTTTTCTGGGGGGTTGACTTCCAATCTCCACTTAGAGAACCAACCCTCCAGCTTTAGAATGTTTTCTTGAAGCTTTCTGGTAATAAAATAGGGTTTGAGATATCTGGTTAGTATTGCTGTATACATACACAGCCAAAATGAAAGTCATCGGATTGTGTGGGATGTCTGACATGTATATATATATATATATATATATATATATAGATAGATATATATATATATATATATAGATAGATATAGATATATATATATATAGATATAGATAGATATAGAGAACAGCAATGTAACCAGTAGTAATCCCTGCGGCGCTCCAGCAAAGATGTAGCGCTGGGAAAATGTAGAACCGTTGATACATCGCATAAATTCACTGTTTGGCTTTAATATAATATATATAATATAATTTTAAAGGTGTATAAAATTATTTTCTATAATTTATAAAAATATTTTAATATTTTAAAAAATTATTTTCTTACAAAATTTATAAAATATAATTTAAATTTATTATTTTTATAAATAAAGTATATTATTTAAATAGTAAATCAAGAATGTATTTACTTTTCATGATTAAATAACTATTAAGTTAATCAAATCCTCAGATCATAAAAAGTTCTGAGTAGAGTAGATAGACGGCGCACTGAACAAATACATGAATCATTGAAAGTTGTCGAGATAGTGTAAATGCATGGCTTGTTCCAAATGGTACAAAGCTTTTTATGTTTTGCTTGAAAGATAAATATAATCAAAGACCTTTGTCTTATAGATGCTTTCAAAATGGGTTTCGTACGAGGTCGCATTAGGACTAATGGCGACAACACGATGTGTCGTCTCTTGCACACCTGTCACTGTAAAAAAAAAGTACTTCTCCTTAAAAAATAGCTGCATTCTCTCGAGGTAATGCTGTTTACAAGTGTTATTTCAAGTAAAAAGGGTATCCCATTTGTTCCGAAGAAAGATAGAGATGGGTTTTCAAGCGTTTCATTGATGCTAAGATGTTGACAGTACTAGAGTGGATCCAGCAGTTAGAAATGCGACAGCCATCTGTGGAGCTTTTCGTGTCAGGGTCTAAATGATCTTCTAAGAATGGGTGAAGCATCTCAAGGGGCATCATAACACGACACGTCAGCAAGAATATACGAACACACATACAGTATCGTAAAACAATGTTAAATAGTACGGAAATGTAATACTCGACATTATATATACGAAAAAGTTTGCTAAGCCTAAAATACTTTGAGGTTTTTGTTTTAATTTGTCAACACTTTCACGGGCTAATTTGCCGACAATATTGATTCAAGCTATACACTTAGAGCATCGTACGCTAATCACGTGGTTTTATTTAATTTGTTTTTACGAATCCCACCCACAAAGGTAGTGAAGTTGAAAAATCTGATAGATTTTTTTGTACTTTACAACAAGACTGAACCCATGTTTTCTAACTAAACAGTGCCATGCTATTCATTGTGTTACAGGAGCACTTTATGGAAAGAATAAATAAAAAAAGAAAGAACGATAGATAGAAACCATATATCAAGTTATCAAGAATGTGTATTGGCACATAGGACTCTTGCTGTAGATGTTGCTGCTGCTGCTGTGTGTGTGTGTGGGGGGGGATGGTGCATTAATATCTTATTTCATCACAAAGGTTTCGATTTATTCTTCATTGACTCTTGGCACTCATCAGCTGTGCTGAATGAACACCATAAGGTCTATAAGCAGAAATTCGAATTTAGAACAAAAAATCAATCGAGAAACTCCTCGGTCAGTTTTTGTGAAACAAAAATTGATCACTCTTCAAAACCAAACGTAAAAGTCTCGATTTGCGACAGAAAACCAACATAGGCACTTAACTTCAATACCAGTCAATGATATCATGCACTCTACATACTTCAGATATCTGTTTTTATAATCATCATCATTAATACTCATAAGTATCACATATTTCTGCGCAACATACATTATCATTATTATTATTATTTATTGGCACTTCCAGAGAGTCAGGGAATCATCGAGGAAAGACCTTGGATGAAGTAATTCGGTCTATAGTACTTATCATACCATAGTCTATTTATAAACATTCGACGATGATGCATTTATAATGTTCACCTGTAGTTTATTCCATTTATTTATTGCAAGCCATGTAGAGAACGTGGACTTCACATTTTTTCTAACCACACTTTTACTTAGCTTCCAGGGAATCTCGAGTTCTACCCCACCTACAGTTATCAAATTATCAAGAATGTGTATTGTTTCCCTGAATCTATACTGTAAGAACCTCTTACTAATTGGTATATTTGTATCATATCTCCTTCTATAGCCTCCGTAGCTCAGTGGGTATAGACAAAGCCTCTTTGGTCGGAAAAACCTGGGTTCTTTCGACGAAAGGTGAGTTAGCCAGTCTCATACGGAGGTAGCGAGTTTTCATCAGGAAACTCGGGTTTTTCTCCCCAAGAATACTTAACACGGTCTCTCCAGCCATAGGTCTGATTCATCAGCTATGCCGGTCCCCAACCCGGATAAAAATAGGGGGACCTGAGTTGGTGGCGTACCTTCCCGTGAAAGGGACTCAAGGCCGTTGAATCATCATACGAAATTAAATCAATATCTCCTTCTGAAACTTTGAAGGCCAATCCCTACGTCTACTTCATATGCGAGGTTCTATAAGTCAGATATGGTTTTGTCTAAGAATGTGGAATTTTTCAACAGTTTCTGTATGTCCATGGAATCCAGATGACTACACGTGAGCTTATCCAAGCCTTATAAACTGGGGAGGGGGGTAAATAACTTCCCAATTCCAAGTTAATGTTCTCTTCATCATTACAGTTATCCAATGTAATGTCTTAACTACTTAGCAATGTCACCTCTAAACTTAACTCTATTTTCACACACACACACACACACACACACACGCGCACGCACGCACACACACACACACACACACACACACACACACACACACACACACACACACACACACACACACACACACACACACACACACACATTTGAAAGATGTCGAGAGTTTATCAAAGTATAACCTTCGGCTCAGAAATTGCTTTTGCTTTGCGCTACGTAAATGATATGAAACTCCCCTGGAACTGTCTGTTCGCCTTCTCTTTGAACTTTGATTACGATTTCACAGACAGACAGTTTTTTTTTGAAGTGTTAGTTCACTTATTTTATGCTCTATAACGCTGGTTTTCATCGCAGACCTGTGAACTGCATATGGATAATAAACCAGACACTAAGACTTTTCTTCTTTTTTTTTTTTTTCTTTAACTTTTCTTGTAAAGTTTCAGTAGTCTTTAAGTTTTAAAGACAAACATTGTTTTGTTGCATGGCTGACTATAAAATAATAATGGAGACGTCTATTATCCTCTCTTTAATAATTTAGAGAAACAACTTCAAATCCTAGCAGCAGAACAAAACAAGAAGTCACTGATGTCACATCAAAAATTTTTAAAAGTAATCAATGCATAAAATTTGTCTTTATCTTTCTAATAGCAAAACTTTATTCATTTTGGAATGTTTTTTTAACCCTTAAGAAAAATTTACTTCTATTTTTTGCAACTTTGACAATTTCAAATTCCTATAACTTCTTTATTCTCAGCGGAAGTAGGTAAAGGCGTTTTAGAAGATCGGAGGCATCCAGTCTCTCTCCTTAATTGTCACTGACAACTGAGTCCAAAGCTTGCCATGACTTCACAGGCATCGGGGGGGGTGAGAATGGCACACAAATGCGGCCATGGTCCTCAAACCTATGTGGTATATATATTGTTGTCTGAAATATAGTGAGGAGGTCTTGGAGCGATTATTTTTTTTTATTTATTTATTTTGTAGAATTTAAAACCAGAGTCTCCGTATAATAAGGCATATCTAAACTGCAATATTTTAAAATTTTAAAGTAAATGAATAGGTAGTCTGTGGTGTAAAATGTTGTGGGTATAAATTAGATTCGCTTTTCGCTTTTGGGGCTGTGAAGGTCCAAATGCGGACATCTCCCACTCCCGAAAATTTGTACATTTTTGCAGGGTTTGCTGAGGATTTTTTTTTCTATTCTTAACTGTCATATATGTTTATGTTTAGTATATTTATTTATTTATTTACTTTTTTAAGATATTTACTAACATTTTTGGCTAGTCATTTTCAATTTTGGCTTTGACTACTTTTCGGCTACTAAATTTTGGCTACTACTTTCAATTTTGGCTACTAAAACATTTTAGTAGAAAAAATAGACAGAAGGATGCAACTTCGTTTGTTAACTATAACAACAAATCAAACATGTACACTCGTTTTGGCATACATACTGAAGACATGTTTAATTTGTTGTTATATTTAACAAACGAAATTGCATCCTTCTGTCTATTTTATCGTAGTAATGAATGACCAGCTATACAAAATGCAATGACATGCTCTTTGATTATGTCTACGACCATTTCAATATAGACAATCGTATGAACCATAATTATTCAATATCTAACGATTTTTCTTAAAACATAGTAAGGTGTTGTTCTAATTTTTTTTTCTATTTTTAATTATATTTATATTTTTAATTACTTTTTATAGGTTTTAATGTAATCCAAAAAGTTTCATTATATTCTACGAAAAAAAAATTTTAATTCTATTTTAGTTCTTTAATAAACTAAGTGGTGTTCTAACACCAGAAAATTAAATTCATCTTAACCTATGAACTATCACAAACCGAGATGTGACACAGTGGGTTTTGTTTCGAGACAAGCCAAAAGTCCTTTTCAGGACCCAGGGTAATAAATGGCAATGCTGTAGCCAATGAAGTTTTAACTGAGGCTGGGCTATTGCCGTTACCCAGCCATGACTAGAGCTTTTTAGCTCAATAACACTCCATCCACACATAATTTCTTTATTCAGATAAAGAGTCTTTGAGAATCAAGGACTCAGTCCATCGACTAGTTCTTTTAAGAACTTGAAAGAGAATTTGGAGGTACTATTCTGGCTTCCATTGGATTATCTTTTTGCCATCCATTACCCTTGGAGGGTAATGGATGGCAATGCTGTAACCAATGAAGTTCTAACTGAGGCTCGGCTATTGCTGTTACCATCCTGCCATGATCAGAGCTTTAATAGCTCAATAACACCTTATCCCTACACTGTCCTCTACAGATAACGGGGAAGATGAAAAGCATTCTTGCTTCGCCCCTTTAAGCCTTATAAGGACTATAAGATAAAAGAGAATTTGAAAAAGTCCTTTTTAGGACTCCCAGGGTAACGAATGGCAATGCTGTAGCCAATGAAGTTTTAAATGAGGCTCGGCTATTGCCGTTACCCAGCCATGACTAGAGCTTTTAGCTCAATAGCACCCCATTTACACAGATTTTCTTCATTCAGATGACGGGATAAAGAGTCAAGGACTCAGTCCATCTCCTAGTTCTTTTAAGAACTAAAAGAGAATTTGAAAACACTGTATTTTTTTCTTCTTTCGTATAAGTATATATACTTCCCTGAAAAGTCAACCCACTACTGGACTGCTTTCTATGGGGATACTTAGTAATAAACTTCCGTAAGATTACCACAACACCGCACAAGTTTATGTTTATTACCGACGTTTGTAGCCTTCAACCAGTGGTTGTACCTTTTTATTCCTTTCTCTATTACCTCTTTACGGGCTGCGGGTATTTGTCTCTTGGCATTGCACTCCTTCACAGGTCTATTTGCCTTAACGTTGTGTGCTGGTTATGATTGTGCACTTTCGCTGGCTTTCAACAATCTTTTCTTCTTGGACGCACTAAATAAAACCGGGGACAGATACGTGTGCTGAGATTGCCAAGAGTTAAACAACTTCGTTTATAATAAAAAAGCCTGTTGATATATACAGCCACGTAATATATCACCGGGGAAATCTAATACAACTTTTGATTCATGGTAATTTGCACTTGTGTAGAACAACAACCAGGTGATTACCTTTTGTTTTCTTCTAGAAAACTTAATTAAAGAAATATGTTTGTGATTTATTCATTAATTTAAGAAAGAAATGCACAAACCGGATTTACATGTTAAGGATCAATCCGGATTTAAGGTAAATGGAAGCTTACTTGGGGATTATAGTTAGTTTCCACGAGGGCTTTGTTCCTCCCCATACGTTAAATGGTTCGTTGCTATCTCTCATTTATTCCTGGTTCGTATAGATCAACGCGGTTCTTGTAACGTTCCAATTAGTGTCAAAAATTAATGAAGCCTTCTGTTGGAAATTTTATGAAATTCACGTAATTTGCATGGTTGTTGACCGGAATAATTATTGTAGCTTCAAGAATAGCACTGTGTTTTCCATTAAAGTAGCTTTATATGCCAGGGCTTACTGGTGAGTGTGGAAAGAATATCACAAAAAAAAAACATATTAGACATTAAAATTCATGTTAGGGACGGTTTTCGATCGTACAACCGTTCTACAAATCAGGTTCAATAGGAGAAAAGCGAAAGGATATTTAAAGAAGCACTCTAAGTCAAACAAGCTTAGTGGGAAGTAACGCATATTTGTGGAAAAGTGTGGAAAGAATATCACAAAAAAAAACCATATTCGACATTAAAATTCATGCTGGGGGGGGGGATGGTTTTCGATCGTACAACCGTTCTACAAAGCAGGTTCAATAGGAGAAAAGCGAAAGGATGTTTAAAGAAGCACTCTAAGTCAAACAAGCTTAGTGGGAAGTAACGCATATTTGTGGAAAAGTGTGGAAAGAATATCACAAAAAAAAAAAAAACATATTCAACATTAAAGTTCATGTTGGGGACGGTTTTGGATCGTACAACCGTTCTACAAAGCAGGTTCAATAGGAGAAAAGCGAAAGGATATTTAAAGAAGCACTCTAAGTCAAACAAGCTTAGTGGGAAGTAACGCATATTTTATGTTGCCCATAGTTACAGGAATGGAGTTAGAATAGATTATAATTACGATAAGTTATGATACTATAGGTATCAGTTTCGGAGCAGTAAAGCGATATCGAAGTCTGTGCCCCAAGAAATGTTTTAGAGTTGTCAAACATTCAGTTGTTCCTCAACATGTTGGAAAAGTCCAGAAAATACAACTATTCGATCACAAAAGAAATGAAGAAATTTTGAAAGAATTAAACCAGAAATCAGTCATAGAAAATTTTAAAAAATATAAATATCAATGGATGGAAAACGTTGGAAAAATGAAAACAGAAAGATTACCAAAACAAGCCTTAAATTACAAACCACTAGGAAAAAGAAAACCAGGACGTCCTCTTAGAGATTCAAAGACGATTTCTCTATGCTTAAATCCTTGACAGGCATAATGAGGATGATGATGACGATAAAAAAAAGCAGCAGATGTATTTGAATTCCGGACAAATGGCAATCTAATGATTTCCTTCGTTACATTCACGCTACGGAGGCTCTAATCGCAAGATATGCATTGGAAATAAAATGTGAGCGAATAATTGAAATACTAATGGCCAACATAGAGCTCCTACTTAAATCCAACAAACGTATGTCAAATGGACTTTAACTTGTTTGAGACAGCCGTCTTCATTGTTTAAACTTACCTTTTCTGCCAGAAATTAATTAGAGAATCTTGCACAATATTTCATATCTTAACATGTGAAGTCTAGGAATTTCCTACATATGAGATTTTTTTTTATCGTGTGTATCATTCTTTAGCAAAATAGTTTTTTGTTACTTTTGTTAAAGCTTGAATCCTTACTTAAATTCTGAATTTTTCTGCACGTCAAATACGAATTATAATAAGGAAATTGAGGATGCTGACAGAAGAATATAAAACACTCCCGTTGGTAACTTAATTCTGTCCAATGTGCCGCTTCTTATTTCAGTTTTATAGAGCTTATCGTAAGGCAGTTGGACATGAAGATATCTGACAAAGTTTAAAAAAAAAGTTTATTCTGACACTTTTTTACGGAGGGAGGACAGGGTGGGAGGGGGGTTAAGTTTCATTGGACGCTAATGTAATGACAAATGTATGTTTCTCCAGAGAATCCTCCAATATCGAACCACAGCTGTCTCAAATATGAACAGACGGATTTCTAGAAGACCGTTTTCGTACTATCCAACTTTGACAACCAAAACACCCTCATAAATATATAAAACTTTCAAAATACATTTACATCCATAAATATGAATACGGACAAAGAAAAACGTGCGTCTTCGTGTTTTAAGGTTCAAGTGCGGCAGGTTTTTATGGTAAGACTATGGACGTGGTTCAGAATCACAATCAGACAGGTTTTGGAGATGTAAAAAGTCTTTATCTCCTTGCTACAGATTTATAGGCTAAAATAGGCTTGAAAATACCACTTTTTTTCTTTTATTTAAAAAAAAAGATAGTAAACGTCACTGCTTGTCATTCTACAGGTCGGTAATACTGCATTAATCTGCTGTAATAGATGCCTTAAGTTAGTCATTCACGGTACTAACTAATTCCCCATTATGGGAGTTAAATGTATTATTTTTTTTAGCTGCCCGAAACTTTTGCCTCAATCGGTGTAATATTTATAACGTTCATTCTCACATAAATCAGGTCCTCTTGCAAACAGCAGCATTTTTTTATTTTTTGCGAAATGAATAGAATTTACATCATTTTATACATTTTCTGTCCGTATGCATATATCGTATTTACTGGAATATAACTCCCCCTCGAGTATAACTCGTACCTCTGATATCATTTGACAAAAAAAGAAATTAAAAAGTTTCGCATATACATCGAACACGAAAAAAAAGTTTAACATATTCACGTCAGGGCGATAGTAACCGCTCACCCTGCGGTAAACAACACACCCTCCCTAACAGCCACTATACTGCAGACGCAAGAAAAACAAGTAGTTTTATTGTATCACTGAATAGTGATACAAATTAGACACAAATAGTGCAATTAGAGACAGCTGAGATAAAAACGGCACTAACTAATGAATCACATGTCCCCTCCCACAGAAACTATGCTGTATAGACTCAAGCAAAACCATATGTCGCGCCAGCAAACACAGAAACTAAGTAAAAAGAAAAAAAACTATTGTCCAATTTTTCAATTACATGAAATAAGTATTTGTTTTATTGCATTTGAAATTTTCGATGTCATTAAGACAAATCACAAAGGCTAACTTCAAATAAAATTCTACCGCGAACATGCCAAATAATGTGTGTGCAAGTCTTCCCACCAGCTAGACGCAGAAGCGGCATGCAAACAAGCAGCAATAAAATTCAACCGAAGGGTTGAAACTTTGTGTGAGTTAATTCGCCCGTCCGACGCGGAAGCGGTACACAAACGGTAATGACAAGTTCCGTTGGATAAGCGGGAAAAACACCACCCCGTCGTAAACGTGTTAAAACTAAGAAATATATAGTGAATGTTGTTATGCCAGTTTCATATAGAAAGGAATTCGGTTAAAGAGAATTAATATTTCAACTCAACTGTTGGCTTGCCTTTATCGTTGGGCTGCGTGATCGTTTGTTAATACCTCACCATTCATATGCATATCTTCATAGCTGCTCTATCTCTACTGGCCTACCATTGTTGTCTATTTCGCACTCTGCTTTCACTTCTCATTAGTCATTCGTAAAGGATTGTTCATTACGTATCTCAAGTCTTGTAAATTACTCGTAATTTTTGCTTGAAATAATGGGAGAGAAGAAGATATATATATATATATATATATATATATATGTCAGACCTTTTGCTGCTTGCATTTACTACAAACATTTCAATGAACACTGTTCATTAGAATTAAGATAAATAATTCCCTTAATTAATAAATAATTAATTTTCTGTCTTATATATTTCGTGAAGAGTACAATCTACAGTTCTTCAAATACAACGTTGAACAACCTCTCGTGTATGGAATTATTATTAAAAATCCAAGTACTTATCAATCACACTCCATTATGTCATCAGTAGCAAAAGATAAAGTATTTATTTAAAAAAAATAGTCGTTAATCGCTGTCTCCACTTACGATGTTATGCTTTCTGACACTTAAAGATTAAATACTTAAAAATCACTTAAAAAATACTTAATTATTTTCCAAAATCGACGCCTTTTCAATTTAATTTGATAATGTGAAACCCATTTTAATTAAGTTTTTTAAATTAGACTCATGATTATTTTTAACAACTGGTATATTTTAAATGACTTATATTTAAATAAATTAAATACTTTTTAATTGATTTTTTTGTAAATTGACGGATTTTTAGTTCAATGGCAAATTTCTTATTTATATCCTTCTTCGTTTTGTTATTATTACTATGTTCTTTTTTTTCTCACCAGGTGTCACCAACAGCAATAATTATTAATAATTGCTTTTCAAAATTTTGGTTCTATTAACGTTGTTGTTTACAGTCGTTAGATACTTCTGCTTGCAGAATTTAAAACAGCGTTGGTGAATATAAAAAATTAAAATGATCCCACTCGGGATAATTTTAATTTTTTATATTCACCAATAGATGGCGTTGATGAAAATAGTGTTGTAATTTAGAGATGTAAGTAGCGCAGTACAGTAGAATGCCCTCCTGTTATGAGTTTCTGGACTCCTTGGAGATGTCAGGGCCCTCCCGCGATGAGTCTTTGAAGGTGTCACGTAATATTAATAATAATAAAATAAATTAAATTAACGGAACATGATGTTCTTCCGCTATAGTGGAACTTGTGTAAATCAACTACAATTAGAAAAATAAATAATGGAAGATGCATAATACGGTATTGGAAAAGAAAAAAAAATCTCTTACACAAATCAAAATTAAAGGACACACAGAATTTTTTCGCCAATATGTGGAAGAGTTCAGATCCCCCCCCCCTGGAGATTACAGCTCATCACAAACTCCCGAATTACCCGCAAATGACATCCCTGTTACGTAATCATGTCACCTGCGTATGGGATCGCTGAACATCTGTTAGTTTTCCTCTCACGCTAGGAGAGAAACTGAGCCTTGGTCTTTCTAACTAAATGGCATCATCGCTAGAATACTCTACGGAGAAGAATTGCTCAATAAGATTTTTGTGCAAGAAATATGTACAAGCAACACATATCAAGTGCCTGAGTTATCTTTGCGGGAACAAACAGGCGTCAGCTTTTTTTATTTTTATTTTTATTATTTTTATTCCTGCAATTATTTGCAAACGAAGTCCTTAAGCAGGATTAACCTAGTGGGCAGCGCACGTGCATTTGAATCAACAAGCTATTAGTTTGCGGCCTTACATCGATGTTTTGAGAATGCCTTTAGGTCATATAATCCTGGAACCCAGTTGGCCCACCCATAGTGTGCTATAGATACTATCTTTCGTAGTATAGGATTCACGTCATTCATATATATATATAGATATATATATATATATATATTTTATATATATATATATATATATATCACGCGATCACGAAAGACATGTAAGCACGGAGTTGTGTAGGAAAATAATGCATTTTGTTTGTAACTAAATAGCGTGTCGATATGTACATATTTGTATTGCTTTATTTTATATTAAAAAGACACTTTTATATTTTAATCATATGTACTATAGCATCCTATTTATAATTTTTATGTTTACAACTTCAGCGAATTTCATTGTTTATGGATTTTGCATGTTTTTTATTTTTTACGTTTTTTGTAAATTAAATTAAAATTTGCATGATAAAATAGAATTAAAGTATTTCTAGATTTAATTCTTTACGGTCCTTAAAAGGACTGGCTAGATGGGCGAAGCAAGAATGCTTTTCATATTCCCCGTTATCTGAAGATGACAGTGAAAGGATAGAGTGTTATTGAGCTATATAAAACTCTGATCATGGCAGGAGAGTAACAAAATTAGCCCAGCCTCAGTTAGAACTTCATTGGCTACAGCATTGCCATCCATTACCCTCCCTGGATACCCATTTTAGTCGCCTCGTACGACATATTCTTTACGGTCCTTATAAGGACTGGCTTAAAGGGGCGAAGTAAGAATGTTTTTCATCTTCCCTGTTATCTGTAGAGAACAGTGAAGGGATAAGGTGTTATTGAGCTATTAAAGCTCTGATCATGGCAGTATGGTACCAGCAATTGCCGAGCCTCAGTTAGAACTTCATTGGCTACATCATTGCCAACCATTACCCTCCAAGGGTATTAATCACCGAATGTTTAAGTAAAGGTGAACTCAAAAAATTTCGGACGATCTCTAGGCCACTCCATAGTGGGCGCCACTCCAAAGCCCCTCAGCGGGCCGTGTCGGAGAACTTCCCCGGAGACTCAAATTGCTCCCTTAAGGCAAAAACCTTAAGAGAACGAACTCAAAACTCTCGAATCTCTGCGTCCCAGGGGGGTAACAGCCGAACCTCAGTTAAACTTCATTGGTACAGCATTGCCATCCATTACCCTCCAAGGGTATTAATCCCCGCATCTCACGGTCGATTAACCTGCACTCTAACAACGTATTCTTTACGGTTCTTAAAGTTCTTAAAAGAACTGGGCGATGGACTGAGTCCTTGACTCTTTATTCCGTCATCTGAATGAAGTAAATCTGTGTGGATGGAGTGTTATTGAGCTAAAAAGCTCTAGTCATGGCTGGGTAACGGCAATAGCCGAGCCTCACTTAAAAGTTCATTGGCTACAGCATTGTTGCCATTCGTTACCCTGGAAGTCCTAAGAAGGACTTTTTTATTCTCCTTATCACACTCCATTCTTTGCGGTATATTTCTTGGCGTATTATAAATATTTTAACTTAGTATTTTAAAAATGTGTATGATATATGATTATCCTATTTCTTAATTTAAAAAAATACTGCAATATTAAATAAAAAATTCAATTATTATTAATGTTTAATTATTATTATTATTATTATCTCTTCAGTTCAGCGAATCTGGAATCACAACTGTTTTCACTAACACCAGAGGTCGCTTAATTTCATTCCCATACATAATATAATAATTACTTCTAGAATCTAAATAGTCGCTGTCTCAGAGTTAGAAGCTGCAACCAAGTAAATGGCATAACCATTCACTTGCACTATTAATAGTGCAAACGCTGAGAGCAACATCATAACAAAGCATGAAACAATTAGCCATATAAACTAATAAACCTGTTCACAGCCATATTTTCAAGCTCGTTATGATGAATAAGCAATGAATTTCATTTAAGATATGAATTTTCATGAGGCTTTTTTTTTTATTTTATTTTTTCGTGACACCTCCCATGAATCATTCAATTGTAATATCAGCATAAATTGCAAGATACGCATCATCACTATTAAACAGAGCAATTGTTTATTTCGGGCGCTGAGTGCAAATGGGCCAGCAACTAAAGGCTCTTTCATATCCACCCTGTAAATGTAATTAGTCCAACAGCCCAGTCAGCAAAGTGTCTGTGTGTGTGTGTGCACGCGCGCGCGTAGCGAAACAGGAACCTAGTCGAAGTGGCCCCGTTATAATATCTCCGAGGGATTATTAATGTTTCCCCACAACGAAATATGAATGTTATTCAGAGAAAGATTAATTTTAATCAAAATCTAGCCGCTTACTCATTTGTAAGGTGCAACAAGCACCACTTACTCACCCTTTCGTTCCTTCTCTCGTTAATGAAAGCTAGAATGTGCAAGAGAACTTGCATATTAATATAACATTTCATAATTCAATAACTTTTCCCCCCCCATAAGTGCACATCGGACGGTCTTTCCTACACAAAGGTTCTGCGAAGCAGATGCTCCAGTGAGTTATAATTAACAAAAACTCCGCTAATTATTTAAAGCAACTCCACGTATTAATTACACCTTGGTGCGATGATTTGGAATAATACGAACAAAGATATTCGGGTGTAAGGAAGACAGTAGGAGAAAACTGCGAGTGAGGGACAGTTGGTTCTCTTTCTACAAACAAATTAGAATCGGAAAGGAAAAATTAAAAACACCTCAGCCAGGTTTAATAAGTATTACCTAATTACTGAAGTACAGAATGCCATTTGGACTATCACGCTTTTCACTTAGCGTAATTTGAAATGAGACGCATAACTTAATTAGCTTTTCGGGGGAGGGGGGTACGCAGAGACGGTGCATTTCCTGTTTGCTAACTGCAATGATGAAAAGAAATAATATACAGTTCGGAGGTAGGCAGGTTGGCATCTACGAACTAATAGGTACAGCAGAGATAAATAAAGCCCGGATGATATTGGAAAACTTGAATGCCTTTGGATAGGGGTATTGTCGGCAATTATTCATCAACAGTCATGCTGGGAATGTTCAAATGTTAAACTCCGATCATTAACCTTAGTAATTTTTCATGTTTTGTAGGTAGTTTTTTTTTTTTTAGTCTTTGTGCACCTCAAACAAAACTAGACAACTGTACTTATATTTATTAGGTGGAATATTTATGCGTTTTCCATTTAGAATTATTAGTTTTGTAGCTATTGATTTATTATTAATGGCACTTAGAGTGATACATTCATATATAGTTGCCGTTTGTTGTTTATCCAAATCGCCTTTTTTTTGCATGATATATTAACTTAAAATTGATATTTACATAATAAATATCCTATTTGAAAGCCAATGTTTTTAAAAGGTTACAAAACCATTAACAGCATTTGTAAGTTACTATAGCA
This sequence comes from Typopeltis vanoorti, assembly GCF_054136105.1. Taxonomy (NCBI): domain Eukaryota; kingdom Metazoa; phylum Arthropoda; class Arachnida; order Uropygi; family Thelyphonidae; genus Typopeltis; species Typopeltis vanoorti. The sequence goes on along the minus strand of NC_143562.1, from coordinate 24,006,645 downwards.
ACTGGATGTATGTTACATCTGTTGTATTATCGTGTTTTTTGAAATCGCTGAAGAATGTGAAGAAAAAGTGTTACCATAGAAACCAGATGTACATTGCAAGTTATTTTAATCTTTATTAATTACAACTACGAATTGTCATCGTAATTAGACGTACATTTCCAACGGAGACTGTATTTTAAATTGCCAACATGTTAATGATAACAGCTAGTTACCATAGCAACCAGAAGTAATTAGCCGTACATTTCCAACAATACCTGTATTTTTAATTGCTATTATGGTAATGATAACAGTTAGTTACCAGAAGAACAGTTAAATGTACGTTGCAGTTATTATTGTTTTAACAGAAATATTTTTTTTTACAAACATTGTCATTTATATATATATATATATATATATATATATATATATAAATCATCGTATTGACAGCCGATAGTTAACGGACGCAAACATAAATTTCAAACTGAGTTTATTGTTGTTGCATAATTAAAAATTCCTTTGCAATTGTTGCTTTTTTTTCAGGAGTGGGATGCACTAATGAAATTCTGGAGTTACCATGGTAACCAGATGTTAAGATGTTAAGAAAGAACATGTCGAGAGTTAGATGATTTATAATTAAAATTTCAATTTTAAATGAATTAAATTGTATTTAAAATTAATTAAATTAACGAATTAAATATAAATGAACCATTATATTTCATTTAATAAAACTTTAATAATCAAAATGTTATTAACGACTAATTCCAACTACGTACACGCACACACACACACACACACACACACACACACACACACACACACACACACACACACACACACACACACACACACACACACACACACACACACACACACACACACACACACAGGAAATGCAGGATTAAAATTTCCTGAACAAAAGAAATAATAATTTCGCTCTTTCTTAAAAACCAATATTTATCAATGGTTGCCTTGTTTAAAAAAAAAAAAAAGAAAAAAGAAAAAAAATCGTATTATGCAACTTCTCAACTTACAGAAACGTAACACCGGTGTTGAATATATACGTCAATTTATTTAAAAAAAATATTTAGTATATGCATTCAACAATATTGAAAGTTACCATAGCAACTAGATGTAAACTGCAAGCTACTTTTTTTTTTTTTAACTCGCTAGCATCTTAATAGAGAGTTACCATAGCAACTAAAAGTGCATTCATCTATACTAGTGAATGGTCTCTACATTAATGAAAATGGCAACTATGTGATTTATTCTTAAAAGCTTTCTTAATTATTATATTCTGCATTAAGAGTTTCAAATTACACAATTTGCTGTGACTTCAAAAGGATGTAGATTAGACGACTGAAATTCAAAACCTTTTACTGGTCTTATTTTTCCAGTTACTAATTTGTAAATTTCTTTTCCTTCTACTTACAGTATTTAAATTAAGTTTATTTGTCATAGTTAAACAAATGTATTTAAAAAAATATTGTTTCTATTTAAGAATAAACAAAAGCTCGGTGACGTTTTAGAAGCAATATCTTAAAACTAGTGGAGTAATTCAATATGTGGGCAGAGTTTGAAATATTTAAAATTCCAAGCAACATTAAAGGTTGGGAAAAAAATAAATAAATAAAAATATTGAAATCGTAGCAGTGAAGTCACCAAATCTCATTATTAACCTCTTGGGAATGTAAAAAAAAAAGTGGAAACGTGAACATAAAATGATTAAATTGATGCATCTGAATAAATTGAAAATAAAAACAAAATGGAAGAAATAAAGTGTACAAGCATTTCCTTTTAAGATAAACCCATATCTTTCTATTACACAAGTTCGGGCTAATAAAATCCTAGCGTAAACTAAGCTATGGAAAAATATTTTTCAAGAAAAGAGAGAAGAAAGTAAAAAAATAGGATACAAAATAAAAACCTTTACATTGCCAGAACAGACGCATTCTAGTTGGCTCAAATCGAAGCAGCTACTTTAGTAAAAAGCATAGAATTATCTATAATTTTGAACTTGCAAAAATTGCCTCGCTACATGGTTTCGATTGTACGAAGAGGAAAAAATAAACAAATGCATTTCTTCGAAGAATGTTGCATGAGAAAGCGCATGTGGAGCGTCCCTTTGTTTGGGTTCTTATCGGCGGAATGGTTCAATAGCGAAGGACAAGATATCGACAGATCCTTCGTATTGACAAGAGCGTACAGACAAGCTGAGAGCCATCTACTTTAGTTTCTCTCTCTCTCTTTTTTTTTTCTTTTTTTCCTTCATCCTTTTTTTTGTCCCCTTTTTTTGTCCCCTTTTTTTTAGCTTCGGCTACAAAAGATTTGGGTTCTATACCAAGCTTATTAATTCCCGATTAGTTCAAAGCAGAAAAGGCGTTTACGACTTACAGACAGACAACACACTTTCTCTCTCTCTCTCTGTCTCTCTACCCCCCTCCCATCTTCTGATTTGTCCTACAGAAACGTCGAGAATATTTAATTTATATTTCAAGTTCGATTACAATGAGGCAATTTGTAAGCATAGTGGGCTGATTTGCTTGTTCGTAATTTATAAAAAAAACTTTTCAGTTTTAAGTATGCAAAATGGTAAATCGTATTAAATATTTTATCATTTTTAAGAAAAATATTTTAATAATTTAAGTTTTTTTGAGAAAAACTGTATAATTCTAAACACACCTTTCTATCATAAATATAATTTGAATATATCAAGATCTATAATGGGAATTTTGGGCATTTTTATAAAATAAATATCAATAAATATACAATATATATATATCCTGTAATACTATCATATTCTGTACACCCCACCTAACTTTCTATCTACAATTTTCCTCCAAATCGGTCTGTTACTTGTCGAGACTCCAACATTATCAGATCTTATATTTCTATCGTCTAAGGCACTTTGTACCGTATCAATCCACCTATATCTTGGTCTTCCTCTGGGTCGTTTTGCTGCCAACCTGGCAGAGAACACTTGTTTTGCTAATCTTTCCTCGCCCATTCTATTTAAGTGACCATACCACCTGAGATTAGCTCTGCTAACGCATTTCTGGATGTTAACAATGTCAAGTTCTTTCCTAATATCCTCGTTTTTAATATTATATTGACATTGATGCCATCTGTTCACGCCTCTAATCTTTCTCAGGACTCTCATATCTGCGGTCTCTAGTCTTTGGTCAGGTGTTTTACTTCTGACCCAGCTCTCAGATCCATAAGTTAAAACTGGTTTGAACACTGTCTTGTAGACAGCTAATTTAGTGTTCCGACTAATTTCTCTCTTATTTCATATGAATTTATTCAGTTGACTTCCTACCATACCAGCTTTGTTGATTCTGTTGTCTATTTCCTTATTTAATTTACCATCTTCATTAAACATCGTGCCTCAGTAGCTGAAATGTTTTACTTGTTCCACAGGTTCCCCATTCACAATGCAATTGACATTTTCATGCTTCTGGCTATTTTCATCTTTTTAATGCTGGCCTCCATACCGTATCTATTACAACAGCTATTGAATTTAGTCAGGGAATCTTGCAAATTTGTAGCGGATTTATTTAGAAGTATAACATCATCCGCATAAAGCAAAGAGCGGACATTAACATCTCCAATTTTGATATCATGTTTAATACCACTTTCCTTCATAATGTGATCCATATAGATAATGAATAACAGAGGGGATAATGTACATACTGTCTCACACCAGATTTAACAACATTAAACCGTCTTCATGCACTTCCTTCAATTCTACCTGCTGACTTACAACTCAAATATAGACTGAGTATTGCTTGATATAATGCCCCATTGACACTGTATAACTAGTGTTTTCATACACGGTAGCCCAGAAGTAATAGAGCAGCTGCCAGAGAATAGTCGCTACGGTTTCATTATTTTATAATATATTATTGATTGATTTTGGTCTCATGTTATTAATTGATAATTATTTTGATCACAGTAGTGCATAGCGCCATCCTAGAATTCACATTTAAGGAGATAATAAAACTTTTCTCCTTAAATGTGAATTCCAGGATTGCGCTTTTACTTTTGGGCTGCCTTGTATATACTATATACAGTATATGCAGTTAGATTCGATAATATAAATCTATGAATTTTTATAACTTAAGAGGTTCAGCATAGAGATATTTTACGTAGAACTTAGATCAGATCATACAAATAAATATTTACTTTAAATTTTCATGAAATTCGATGAATTTATATAAATTTTATATTTTTAATTATATATAATAAGAAAATTTTATATAAATTGAAAATGTATTACACACCATAAAGTTTCGAATATATATTAAATTTATCAATACTGATAAACGGTGCTGCAATTTGGTACACTTTTTCTGTATGTATTTTTGTCATTGTCCATACAGTTAGGTTATAAAAGATCGATGAATTTTTAATATTTTATGAAGCATTTTAACATTATGTTATACATCTTATCTTGTTTAAGAAATATTTTCGTTGTAAACAAAGGCACTTCAAGATTGAGTGCTCATTTGTTATAAACGATACCACTTCCAACATATTTTACATCTATCAATGTCTATGAATTTTTAAACTTTAGAATCTTCAAAGCTGGTTATTGACAGTTGATCCTTTAGCTGTCAAGATAAATTTCGAAGTGAAACAAATTTTCTGCAATGGCGAACAGAAAGCAAGTCTCAGTCTTTTAACCAGAAAAAGAATAACTGCCAATAAAAGGAAACACTCACGTGTAAGTTATTTTCGTAGGTACCAAAACAACCTTTTTTTTTTATTTCTTATATGCGTGTTTTTCTCATTAAATCGTTAACTTTGTCTTTAAGTGCAACATAAAATCCCAATGGACTCTGTAACCTAATGGCTTCAAGCAAATTAAGGAAGAAGTAATAAATAAATTCCATGTAACTTGATTCTTAAGACTCTTTTTTGCTTAATTAGAACAAACACTATTGCAAACACTTAAATGGTGTCTTTTATTTGATGCAATTCCTCCTTTCGTACTATTTTTACGCAGAAAATAGTTTGTAATTTAAGAACAATGTTTGTTATTGTTACTTCAACCTAACTGATGAAGTTACGAAACTTATATATAAATGCGAGAGGGTTATTGGTTGCTTAGCAACAAAATTGCATATGATTTCACATTATATAAATCCATCGTTTCCATTTTTCCCAATAAAAATTACGATTTTGAAAACACGATATAAGAAGCTCCAACTTCACTTTATCCCTAGATTTCTCGCAAGACAACGCAAGAGTAGGCTTCGTTTCAATAGCTGGTATTTCTTAAGGTGGCACCTGCTGTGTTGAAGGGATAACGCTTGAGAAACCAGCAATTTTCTAGAGCTTTGGTCATTTGTAGCCCGACACCTTGCTGTCAACACCATCGACCTACTTCCTAACATGGAGTCCCTTTTTATTTATGTTTTCGTGAGAGAGAGAGAGAGAGAGAGAGAGAGAGAGAGAGAATGTATATAGATACCTTTTTAGCTTGAAACATTTGAAGAAAAATAAAATTACTTCCCATCATGCTTAGTCGATAAAGTTTGTAATAAAGGTGATCATAAAGATTTAAAAATCTGATGCATTTCAAGATGTATTTTTCTTCTTATTTATTCAGTTTCATTTATTTATTATATATGTAACTGTCAACGATAGTTGATCTGCTGACTACAGAGGATTTTGAAGGCATGGTGATAAATTCCGCCATATTGTGATCCTAAACCATAACTGTTATCGTTGTCTGAAACAGTGTGAGGTATATGGATGATTTTTCCTGATTTCAGAGATGAAAAACCGGAGTTTCTAGGAGTGCATAAACCCCACTTGCTTGCCAGAAACATGGATTAATTCAGGGAGCAAAAGAAACCTAGAAAAATATCTGGTTGGTGAATAATCCAACGGTCGTCGGGCACCCTTATACTTAAAATAAATATTAAGAGTTCTGATTTCATTTTCTGCCTATCAATCACGGTCTTTGGTGGAACTGGACTAAATAATTTTCCTTTAAATTGTTTGTTCTGAATAATTTAAGAGTCCACAATTGAAACTAATAGTGATCATCTTCTCATAGTCAAAGTTGTTTATTAAAATGTGTTAGCAATATTATCGTCAGCCGAACAAATAGCAGTAAGTAAGAAGTATAGCTGTGGCCTGTCTATCTTCCTGCTTGGAATTTTCGACTCTATTAAAAGAACAGGCGACCAGTTGAAATAAAGCAACCTCCCTTGACGAAACAATAGATTGCGTGATACAATATGTAAAGTAAGCAGTGAAAAGAACTGATCATCCTCTTCGATGAGATGTAGCTCGTCTGTAAGTAGTTAACGAAATAATGTCTACCCTTTGGTATAGAGAACATCTAATTAAAGGCCTGTAAACTACCCAAACTTTGATAGCCTCTACCATTAGATTGAGTCTCCAAAGTAGATTAGTAAAATGTAATATTCATTAGCATGCTATCGACATATTTCTTCCACTTCTCCGATAAGCTACATGGAACATCTGTAACCATGGTAACGGGGAAGGTGTTTTCGGTTGGGACCGTAAAGGGGGGGGAGAGTAGGAAGGCAAGGATGTGTTCAATGGGACATGCACTGATGGGTTATTTAATACCAATCTGATTACCGATAGTCAATTAATAATGGCATCGCTAATGAAGAGTTATAATTACCGTCCGTTTCTACATCAAAGGAAGGAATTGCGTCTGCAGCGCCACCTACGTTTTATGATCGAAGCCTTTGCTAAACGGCCTCGTAATTTCTCATCCTGCAGATTTTAACATCCCCCCCGTGGGTTCGCATTGAAAAGTTGAAGTGTCTCCGTTTTAGGTGAGCCTCCTGAATACAGTCTTCCCTCTTTTTTTTTTTATGATGTGCAAGCAGTAAAGTATCCGGTTGAAGATGGTTTTTATTGGAATATTTACGCGCTGGTGACGTCACGCGTGCCTCGCGCTAGTCGTTTTCCGCTTACAAAATTCCAACAAGCTATGCATTGCCTGTTCTCATGAGACAAGAGAACGTCAAAATCTCTTCGGAGATTTTATGTCCACAATAGCATTACAGTACACTTAAGCTTATCGCTTTTTTTTTTTTTTTTTTTGCTATTTCGTCCCTTGCCAAGGAAATTTATTATTATTTCTGTACTAAATTTTATTTTATTGTTTTAAGACTCTTTTTTTAATGATGTCAACCGGAAGATTCTATCATTCTCTTTATAACACCTGGAGTAGATATAGCACGCATCAGGGGCGAATTCCCCATGCTTGCTATGCTTACTGCGCAAGCTCATTACTTGAGAAAGAAGTCATATTTATTTGTTAATAAATGCATGCATTTATAAGCATTCCATTGAGGCTTTTATTTTTGTAGACAGAAGACGTCTTAAGCTTGCGCGGCAATAATTGAGCTTTGCGTTGTGTATCGAAGGCCCATGCTTGCTCGTGTAGTCAAAGCTATACCTTGGCTTACTCGGTTGTAGGAGCTTCCAGGTCCTCGCTACAACACTGCGATTTCATGCGCGCGCATAGCCATTTCCGCTCCCTTCACGTCGTCTTAAACACAGAGCCATACGCAGTCAAAGTAGCTCTAGCCAGCCTTTACAAGTGGGCGTGTTGCTTGGGAAAATGAAGTTACAACCAACTTTTTATGACGATGTTATTGACCAGTTCATAAAGAAGAACCGTAGGGTAGAATTTGTATTCAAGTAGCTAAATTGAAAAAGATAGAATATCATTTGTAAAATAAATGTTATATTTCTATGATTAAATGTACATAAATTTCTAAATACATAGTTTTAAATGGTCAGTAATTCATTATTCCGCTAATCAGACTTCAATCACACCTCTCACTCCCTGAATGGTAACAAGAGCAAGCGTGAATTTCAAGACCAGCATTCGCCCCTGGCACGCATGTAACAACTAAAAAACTATCTAATCACGTGGTTAGAGCAACAATGACTCTAATTGTAACTGGATTGAACACCCATTACGCAATGCTTTCACGTATCGTATGTTTGTTTAGTGATGTGTTAATACAACTTGACAAGAATTTTTTATGACCGCCAGTGTCCGATTTTTTTATGTTTCTTTTTCCTCCCAATGGAATGTACGACATCTCCACCCGCCCCATCAATCAGAGTGTTGTACGAAGCAGCAAACAGCCTTTAGTTTGAACGAGGGAAGAGAAAAAGGAAGCACACAATAGTCTGGTCGTCTTGTTCACGATTATCTACTACGAAATCTTAGTGTGTGCGGAGCTTGTTCGGCTTCCTCTTTTCGCCTTAGAGTCTCCCAGCGTTTCCGCTAACAACATCCGGTTCAGAGATGCGTGAAAAAGAAGTCTCCTCCTATTTTCAGTGCTTCGCCCAGTATCACTGTCATCCCAACAGACATCGAGTCTTTATGGCCCCGGTGATTTTTTTAAAACTTTTTTTTTTTGTTCCTTCTTTCCACATTGGGTTTACAGGAACAGCAAAAGAGAATAATAGGAGGTCTATAATTCACAATTACTAGGCATCTTCCATTCTTCTTCTTTTTTTTTTTTCTATTTTTTTAAGGATGGTGTTTTGTTTGGGAAGGCGACATTTCGACGAAGAACCATTGATGATATATTATGTGACACCGGGTAATGGTGAGATCGTTCGCATGTCTTACGAATACCGCACTTACCCCTACCTTAATACGAAATAGGGACGTGAAGAAGGGATGCCCGAGTGTGCCAAATATCGAATAATGCATGCACGCCCACTTTCTCCAACATCGCGATGAGCATCCCCATGAATACGGACAACTGTGAAATATGCTTTGGTTTTGTTCCCGAGACAGAATTATTTAGAAAGATCCACGACATCGGCAAATGACCTCCAACAACTCCAACAGCACCCATAAAAATGCTTTTAAATGGTGCGAATATAATTTTTAATTTAAAGCCTCTAAAATTGATATTTCCTTAACTTTGACTAAATGCGCTTCCAACTGGAAGAGCGATATTTGCAAACAGCTGAATAAACTTAATGGTTCGAATCGTTTCACTTTCTCAACGTTCCCCCCTCCCCCCCCAGGCATTATAGTGAAGAATGCACATCATCTTGGCCTGTTTATACATTCCATTGATGTAAGTATATAAGAGTTAAAAATACATATAATAATTTTCCAGTCTGCGCAAATTGAAATACCAGCATAGCACATGCGTAGTACAACTCTATCGTCCAACAATCAAAGATAATTTTGCATTTATAAGACAAAAGGATCTGATTCGTTAGTATTTCATGACAGTATCTCTTAGAGGTTAATGAAAATATAAAAAAAAAACAATAAGATGGTCAAGTAGGTTTGATTTTATCAAAATGTAATCTCCTCAACTATAGCCTACTGTTGATTTCTTAGTCACTCACGGACACGTGAGTCAGGACACGGCCTTTGCACATTATTACATGCACTTGAACGCAAATATTATCTCTCTGAGGCAAAGGCTATTTACAGCCGGTTCTACAACCTGTGCGCTGTTTAGGATCGGAGATTACGAAACTTTTCGCGTTGTATGAGAGATTGAATGTGCAAAGGCCGTGATAAGTTCCGCAAAGCCTATTGAAACCATGCTTTAATGGACTCACAAACTCCCCCACGATTTTTTTTTTTTTACGAATCCATCACTTACGAAATTAATTCATTTAAGCAATGTTGTTTTGTTACTCTACTGGCTAATCGTGTGGCTGGAAATTACTTTGAAGTTTGGCTATTCAGACGAATCGTATTGGCTCCTGTTAGGCTAACTGCTATTTGTTGCAGCATCGAGAGTTCCCTTAATACAGGGGTCGGCAAAGTGGTCGATATCGACCCCCAAGGGTTCGATAAATATCTAGGGGATCAAAATGGGGTCAATAAACACCTAAAACGACTGAAGTAACACCTAGAAAACATGCAAAAAACATAAATTTTTAATGTTCTTTAAGTATTTTCTTTAAACTTAAAGAAAATACTTGGCGGTTGTTGTTGGTTTTTGAGAGTATCCAGGATAGCAGTATTGGTTTTTAGATCGGTCAGAAGTTACTACTTCTTAGCCTAGAGCAGTGCAGGATACCATCACTCCGCAAAGTGTTCAATGTCTATAGATATGTGTAGTCACTGGCCGGTTTGCCTGTTCTGAGGAACGAAAAACCCTAGTTTATCGGATAAAAAACCCTCTACCCCCGCCTGAGACCGGTTAACTCACCTTTAGTCAAACACACGTGATAATTGAGTCATAGATGGGAGTTGAATCCAGGCCTTTCCGACCAAAGGGCTTCGTTTATACCGACTGAGCTAAGGAGGTTCTTGTAAGGATAGTCGAGTAAATGTATAAAGAATTAAAGCACTCTCTTAATGTGCAAAGTATGAAAAGGACTAATGCAGAAGTGTAATATCGACAATGGCGATTATAGGCTTCCGAAGATGTGTTTTTCACTTAAAATTGACATTTTGTTTTTTTTTTTAAATAGGTTTTGATGTTGGGATTATAGATGATGGAAGTACTAATAGAAGAGATCAAGATAAAAAAAAAGGGGGGGGGGAAGAAAAGAAAACACTAGTCCAAACCTGCCAACATTATTCCGCAACTGACTGGATCTCAATGTCTGATCCAAATAGTTGGATCAAAAAGAAAGGATACCTTTTTGTCATAAATACGTGAATCGGGAATCGAGGTCGATTAGGTTACTGAAATATATAATTGTTTAAACTGGTTGTACTGTTACACAAGGTTGTTTATTTGCAAATTGCAAGGTTAGTGGATCGAAAAAGATGTTTTTTGAAACTGTATCTGAAAATCTCACAGACATCATGTTATCTAGTAATTCGTTGAATTATTTGACAGGGAATTTGTCATTTTTCGAAACTTCAAATTTTATTATATTATTTATTAAAAATTCAGTTTAAATTTAAAAATAATGATGTAAATATATTTATTTTGTTTATAGATAAAGAAAAATAGCTATTATTTTTGATACAATTAGAACACCATTTTTGAAATTATTAATTTTTATTTAAAAGCATTGTTGAATGTATTAATAATTTATTATATTAAGGGGAGTAACTGAAACATTACAAATAGAAGACCTCACTGCAGACCTCCAACTTAAGGGATTTAGTCCAATTAAAGTCAGCCGAATGCGGAGAGCTGATAAAACACCCTATCCCCTAATTCTAGTGGAAATAAGCAAAGACCAAAATCATATATACAATCTCCAAACCATCTGTGATCTAGTCATAAAAGTTGAGGCATTGAAACATAAATCAACTACAACCCAGTGCCATAGATGCCAGAAGATTGGGCATGCCCAACGATGCTGCAAGGCTGAATTTCGTTGCGTTAAATGTGGTGGCAAACATGCATCAAATGAATGCCATAAACCTCGTACACTTCCAGCAAAGTGTGCAAACTGCGGAGGACCACACCCTGCAAACTATAGGGGCTGTATAGCATTTCCTCAAAACCAAAAATTACAACTCAAAACCAGTAAACCTCTTCAAGAACAAGCGTCTTCCCATCAAACCATAGTCTCCACAACGGATGGAAGATCGTATGCTGAAGTTACAGGATCGACCTTCCAAAAAGACCCAAAACCAAAGCAGTTACAGCAAACCAACAAACCTATCCTACTGAACATAACAAGTCACTTAGGTGAAATGCTTGCTGAACTCCAACAAACCAACCCAACTCAAGAAGCCAAAGATATCATCTTAAGGCATACACAATCACTCTTTATGGAAATTCTTAATGGATAAATCTAAAAGAAAACCGAAATCATTACAAATTGTTTCATGGAATGCAAATGGTTTATCTGTCAAATTACAGGAGCTGCAGGAGTTTGCAGCAGAAACTCAAGCAGACATCATCCTCATAAATGAAACACATCTTCGTCCAAGTGACAAAATCAGAATCAATAGTTATAGCACTTACCGAACAGACAGATGCTTTGCTAGAGGTGGAGGCACTGCCATCTTTGTGAAAAGTAACATAAAACATAATTCAATAGCAGAACCCCAAACAGAACACATGGAAACTACAGGAATAGAAATACATATGGAAAATACAAGCAGCATCACGATATATGCAGCCCACAACCCCCCAAATAAAAAACTCCTTGAATCTGACTTAGAGGTGATATTAAATACAGGCAGAGCAGTGATTATAGCCGGAGATCTAAATGCCAAACACTCAGTCTGGAATAGCAGAAACTTAAATATTAATGGAAGAATACTCAACTCTTACACCACTTCAAGAAATATAACAGTAATAGGACCCACTGAACCCACACATTATGGAGCTACCGGTCGTCCTGATGTACTAGATATAGCTATATTAAAAAACATAGCGCACAGCTATCAGATACAAGCAATCAACGACTTAAGTTCTGATCATAACCCCATCATATTACAACTAGGCACCATACAAGATATAACAGAAAACACCACCACATTTATAAATTGGAAACAACTTCCCTCAGCCTTCCAGGAAAACCTTGGTCCAATACCGCATATAACATCTGCTGAAGATGTAGAAAAAGCAGTGAAGACTCTTGAAAAACAACTGCTGACAGCTATAACGCAGGTAACAAATATAACCAAATGTACACCATCAAATAAACTTCCACAGGATATAAAACGTCTTATCCAAGAGAAAAACAGATTAAGAAGACAATATCAGAGAACAATGGACCCAGCGGATAAACAAGCAGTCAATAGAGCAACAAACCAGGTTCGTTATGCCCTAAAGGACCACCGTAACCAACTCTGGAATAACAAAATTCTCCAATTAAACACAGAGGATCAATCAATATGGAAAATGATGAAATCACTCCGTTCAAAGCGTTTTACATTTCCTCCAATCCAAGGTGAATCTAATGTTGTCTACAACGACGAGGAAAAAGCTGAAGCATTTGCTGACAGTTTAGAAAAACAATGCAGCCCCAATTATATCAATACAGAAATAAATTTCATAAGTAAAATTCACACCCAAGTGCGTAAAATAACTCAAAATGCCTCATTCCAATCCAATAACAAATCCGTATCACCAACAGAAATATATGAGATTTTAAGAAAACTAAATAACAAAAAGGCTCCAGGTCCAGATGGAATAACAAATAAGGTACTCAAGTTACTTCCTCGCAAAGGGGTTATACATCTAGTAGCCATCATTAATGCCATCTTCCGGCTAAATTATTTCCCACAACGATGGAAAATTGCCGACGTTTTCCTAATTCCCAAACCTGGGAAAAATACACAGTTTCCTGTAAATTACAGACCAATCAGCCTTCTTTCATGCATAGGTAAGATAGCCGAACGTGCTATTCTCACACGGCTTCAAGAGGCAACAGATATCAACCATATAATTCAAGATGAACAATTCGGCTTTAGGAAATATCACTCCACAACGCTACAAATTTACAGAGTTATCGAACATATAACCCAAGGGTATGAATGGCACCAACACACTGGCGCAGTTTTTCTAGACATCACTCAGGCATTTGATAGAGTATGGCATCATGGACTAATTTTTAAACTACACGAAGTTGGTATTCCATTGCCACTAGTGCTACTTATGAAATCATATCTACAGAACAGAAAATTTAAAATAAAACTCAACGGTATCAGATCCACCGAGAGGAGAATCACGGCCGGAGTACCTCAAGGCTCTCTACTATCTCCCCTACTCTTCTCCATATACATGGCAGATCTCCCCAAACTGTCTCCAGCTATCACCGCTCTGTATGCCGACGATACAATCATTATAGCCAGATCCCTCCGTCCACACCTGGCCACAATCAAGCTGCAGAGAGCAGTCAATGAATTGGAGGATTGGTACACCAAGTGGCGTATCGCAATTAATCCAAACAAAAGCTCTGCAGTACTTTTCACCAGACGTAAGGCAGAACCGAATACAAGCATACAAATGTTTGGTAAAATCATCCCTTGGCGCAATTCTACCAAATATCTGGGAATTCATCTTGATAGACGTCTAAACTTCAAGTCACATATGGGTAGTGTTACCACTAAGGCAAGTCAGACTATAGCACAGCTATATCCACTTTTGAACAGGAACAGCTTCCTAAGCATAAGCAACAAAATCTTACTTTTCAAATCGGTAATCAGACCGCAACTAACTTATGCCTCTCCAACCTGGGGTCACACGACTAAAAGCAACATCAACAGACTTCAGATAATACAGAATAAATGCCTAAGAATGGCATTTAATGCCCCATGGTTCATCAGAAATATCCAGTTACATCAAGAAGCCAATCTTCCAGATATTAAGACCTACATGACAAACATTGCAGAGAAATTCTTCACAATCACGGATAATCACCCAAATCAGTTAGTTCGACAGGCAGCGGACTACAAGCCCTCAGATCGTTTCAAACATAAAAAACCGAAATCCTCCATCGCAAGAGAAAGCTGATACAGCCTCAATGCTCACAATGAGCGGGTAAATTACCCACAATAATCTCATCACCCACAATCTAAAATCCAGATGAAGGGATAAAGAGTCAAGGACTCAGTCCATCAACCATTTAAGTTCAAGTTCAAGTTCAATAAATTATAGTATCTAAATAAGGCTCTGGGGAATCAATCGACCGTGAGATGCGGTGATTGATTCATTCAATCCAATACCTTTGGAGGGTAATGGATGGCAATGCTGTAGCCAATGAAGTTCTAACTGAGGCTGGGCTATTGCTGTTAGCCTCCTGCCATGATCAGAGCTTTAATAGCTCAACATCACCTTATCCATACGCTGTCCTCTAGAGATAATGGGGAAGATGAAAGCATTCTTGCTTCGCCCCTCTAAGCCAGTCCTTATAAGGACTATAAGGAACCCGTATTACGGTGGGCAGAAAAGATGTCGATCCCTTGGAGGGTAATGGATGGCAATGCTTTAGCCAATGAAGTTCTAACTGAGACTCGACTATTGCTGTTACCCTCCTGCCATGATCAGAGCTTTAATAGTCCAATAACACCTTATCCCTACACAGTTCTCTACAGATAACGAGGAAGATGAAAAGCATTCTTGCTTCGCCCCTTTAAACCAGTCCTTATAAGGACTTAATAAATTATATAATGTATGTTTTATATAATGAATAGAATATAGTTAAGGAATATTACCTATATAAAAGTATTTGTCTTTATATAACGGTATATGAATATAATATAAAAGTACTTGTTTTAATTTAAAATGTTAAAACGAGTAAAATAAAGTACCATTACTTGTCACGGCTTTCAACTTCCACAGTCCAATATGATTAACATTTTCTTTAATTGGATATGCAAATCAAGTATAGTTTGTTAATTCATTCATCTAATAATAGAATTACTATACGCTATTATGTGAATTTTATTTAATTAGATATGGGAAAGGTGAACACTAATCGAATTATGAACATTCACCAACATCAACCACCAAAAACCGTAATGATATTTTTAGGTGATTACACTGGCGCCATCTGGTACGTTGCAATACTATTGAACCACACGAAATTGTTATTCCACTGATTTCACACACGTGAATAAACCCTCAGAATATACAGACAAAATCGTTTTCACCATTTCTAAAGATGTCGACGACTTACAGCACGCGAAGTAAGCGAACAAACAATGTGATTATTTACGAAGCTTTTCCAAAACACTTTTCCATTCGACTAAAGAATAATAATTGGCTATTGGTCAGTAACTATCGTGAGAAGCATGCGCTATATATTCTTTAGCAAAAAAAAAAAAAAAAAAAAAAAAAAAAAAAATCATAGAATTATACACAGTTGTGCACTATTAAACGAACAAGAAAAAAAAAAACAAAAAAACAAATTGTAATGGCGATATCGACAAAAGCTAAAAGGTTCTCTATAGAACGGTTTAACATCAAACACTGTTCTCTATGGAGAATGTGTTTTAAAACAAATAACTGTTATATTAATGTGCTCTGGCCAACGGTGTTCTCCGACTGCTAATGAGTCCCGCGTTCCATTTAGGCCGGCGCCACCGAGCAAGGGAGTTAGCTGTTCACTTGCACAGGGCTGTCGTTAACGTTTGTCGCAAACACATAAACTAAACCACACTACAATATATGCAGTCCGTAACTACAACCTGGCGTTCCCAGAACGCAGTTTCTTTGCCCGCTATTCAATAAGCGCTTGCGATAATCTACTCTCGGAAGTGGCCAAAGTTTGTTTCTGCGTACCGGAGTGTAATATGACGGAGAATTTTCAGCGATGCTTTTTTTTCCCGTGACTTATATCCGGAGTTGAGTAACTTCCTTTGCCAAAAGTAGTTAAGAAAAATCACTTTGTTTTTCTTTCAATTTCTACAATGTTTCTTCGAAAATACACTCATAAAATAAAAAAAAAATAAAAATAAAAAAATAAATAAAAAAACCTTTCGGAACGTTTTAAACCCAGCTGATAATTATGGTTGCTGTACACGTATAATTTCGATGACCAAGTTAATGTGGTGATTTCATAAATAACCGCTAGATGGCGCATGGTACGGTCTTCTAATATACGCGTACTATGTTGTACAAATTTCGTAATTTAAGTCATACAAACATGATACATATGTATACGTATAATTTCGATGACCAAGTTAATGTGGTGATTTGATAAATAACCGCTAGATGGCGCATGGTACGCTCTTCTAATATACACGTACTATGTAGTACAAATTTCGTAATTCAAGTCATGCAAACATGATACATATCGGGTCACTAATAAACCCATCTAAAGAGATCGTCGAAGAAATAACACGTCTGCTGTAGCTAACAAGATTGCTTGGGAGAGAATATTCGATGAGGTCATCATGCATATTTTGATAGACCTTAATCTCCATTCTTGAAACGTGATATTCGCTCATGAATGGCATTAGCGACATAGCACATCTATGTGTTGGCTATTTGCCTATGAAGGATTATACAAAGAAGTCGTTCAGTTACCAGGAAACTTATAAGTGTATAGAGATCAGATGTTGCGTTAATCACTAGATAACACTTTCTGTTAAATATTTCATTGCACGACAAACTACACTCTGTATGTTCGGAACGTAAGCTACCATGTTATAATGTAAAAATAAAGTTCGTTTTGAAGGAAAATCGAGTTAACCGTTCTCGGGTGGAGGTGGAGGATTTTTTCGTTACGGTAAATGAAGTGTATTTTTGCAGATAACGCCGTTTAAAAGAACGCAGAATTTTCTCTATATAATAAAATAGTTTGGATTTGTTGTTGATTAAGATGTGACGTCATGTTTCCATGACAACAGTGCGTTCAACTTGTACACAGTGATTCAGTGTTTAGTCAGTAACATACTGTCAATTTAGTCGTACGCTATTGAAACTGTGCTAATTACGAATAAATAAAGTAATTACGCACAAGAGTAACGAATTACGTTCGTGATGCTTCATGAAACGTACGAGGAATATACAAATATACAAGAAGAAAGAAATTAACATGTTATTCTAACAGTCTTTTGCCATTTTTCTTGACAACGTATTTACATAGTTGATATCAATATACAAACAGACATAAAACATACGTGCGTTGATACAAACCAAAGAACTCTCTTGTCTGTGTATTGGTCTACTGCAAATGGAATGAAATGCACACATGCACAAGTTAAATTACTTGCTTCAGTATACACGTGCTTGTTTCCCCGAGATGTCTTAATTAATTCAACAGGAAAGCGACTCCACTTCATTTTAATTGAGACTCCAAAAGCATAAAATAAAAGCATTCGAATTGCGCATGTGACATGTGCTACGCCTCTCCTTAACTAATCAGCTATTTTTGTTCCGGAATTCGAAAATCACCAGAGGGTAAAGGTAAAGAATTTGAAAATTTCCAGTCAGTTGACAAATATTGCACAACTCCAAAGAGCTTTTTTAGAGAAAGCTTTTACGAAAGTCAGATGGCAATCTGGAATAAGATAGCGACGATTCTCTTAAAAGCACGTGCAGATTGAAAATATCAAGGACTCGGGCAGCATTCGCCTAGAGTACCGTAAGAAATTACGCGCAAATGGAAACTTGAGTGTGCAAAACAACAATGTAAACGTTTGAACTTTTTGTTAGAAAAATATTCTAGCGAATACTCTGTTTTGAAAATCGATGGCATGGGAACGACTTTCCAACATTATCGATGCATTCGTGTTAATTACAATCATTCTAGTTACATCTTAAATAATGCAGCGCGATTTTAATTAAAATGCATGATCAATGATGCGTGCATTAGTGATTGTATCTTGATTGTGAGATGCCAGCCTTAATAATTGTATTTTGATTGTGAGATGCTAGTATTAATGATTGTATTTTGATTGTGAGATGCTAGTATTAATGATTGTATCTTTTTTTTTTTGTAATTCGAATGCCAATATGAATGATTGTATAATGATTGTAATTCACGTACCAACATAAAGTATTGTAATTTTGATGCCGATATTAATGCTATAAGATATAACATTAATGCCAGCATCTTTGTTGTTGTATTTTGATTGTAATTCGGATGCTAGCATTAAAGATTGGATATTGCTTGTTGTAATTCAGATACCCACAGTTATGATTCTATCATGACTGTAATTTATAAGACAGCATTAATAATTGTATCTTAAATGTAATTCAGATGCTAGTAATAATGCTGAATCTTTATTTTTTTTTTTTTTTCATTCAGATGAGAAAACTAATGATCGTATCATGATTTTAATTCACATTTCAAGAGATTATTGTACAGCATCATGACCTAATTCAGATACAAGCATTAATTATTGGGTCTTGGTTGTAATTTAGATGATTGCATTAATGTTATATCTTTATTGTTGTGATCAGATGCGAGCATTAATGATTGTATCTTGATTGTAATTCGGATGCCAACATTAATGATCTTATCATGCTTGCAATTCGGATTTCAGCGTAAATGATTGTATTATGATTGTAATTCCGGCGCGAACATTAAATGCAACATTAATGTTCGCGCAACATTAATCTTTAGCAGTGTAATTCAGATATGAGCTTTAATGACTGCCTTGATTGTAATTCGAATGTCTGCATTAATGACTGAATCTTGATTGAAATTCGAATGGAAGTATAAATGATCGCATCATCATTGAAAATCGGATGATAATATTAATGATCATATTCTGATTGTAATTCCGATCTCAACATTAATAATCCATGCATCTCCTTTGTAATGAGATGTATGATCACTGATGCACGCACCATAAACATACGCATCTCATCAACAATCGAGATGCCTGTATCATCTCGATGATATAATTACAATTCAGATAAGATCAATTGTTAATTTTTCAATCAGTATAAGTCATTTCAATCATTAATGTTGGCATCTTGATTACAATCAAGACTCAATCATTGATGTTAATATCTTTATTACAATATAAGTCATTTCAATCATTAATGTTGGCATCTTGATTACAATCAAGACTCAATCATTGATGTTAATATCTTTATTACCATCAACATGGTGGCATCTGAATCATGACTGAGATACGATCAATGCACATCAACGTTCCTGTGCAGCTGAGGTAGTATCTGCAATGCACGAATCGCCGAGCATGCATCCCAAAGAAAATATGCATATAGTGATGGTGTACGCATTTTAATTAAAACTGGGACGTATGTCGACTGTAATTAAAATGTACAACTTATCTATAAATACGTCTGGATTGCAATTAGGCTACCGATGATGCATGCATCTTTGTAACTGATTTAATAAGCAGGATTTCTAGGAACAGTCTCACTAAAAGCTTACGTTGCGATTTTATATTTAACATTTCGTCTTATTAGCCATCGGAGCAACTACCAAATAACATATTTGATTTATTTATCCAATCAGTCAGCAAAGAAATAAAAGTGGAGTCTTTGAAGAGCTCCACTTCAGATTGCATGCGGAAATAAGTCTCGACTAAAATTGCCTGAACACCAAGGATATCAGTCAGACAGGCAATATGTTCACAATAAAACTATCCATACGAGAAAGTCCGCGAGATTCTTGATGAACCAAACACAACTCTCATTTAATTCCTTGTAAATGTCACCCCGAGTCTAGCTCTTCAATTAGAAAATCCTGCTATGGGAACATATCAGAGCACTGCGTTCCATTAACTCAAACTACCAATCGTCACAAGCCACTACTCAAAGTCACCGGGTTTGAAGCGAGCAATAGGCGATCGTTTTGCTTTTCTTCTACGGAGTCTACGGGAGCGCTGACCTGAATTTTGACGCTCTCGGAGATGTCTTCCACCACGGGTTCATTTACAACAACTTTAATGTACCGGCACGCCCCCCTATTGCGACAGGAAAAATGCTGTTAGACACAGGCGTCTTGGTTTTATTTTTAACAACCCTCTCGCTCTCTTTCGGTCTCTCTATTGAGCGTTCAATAGATAGAAAGAGAAATTATAAACAGAGTGTTTGAGAAAGGAATGAGATAGAAGAGCACGATATAATAAATTGTAGTGTTAATAAATTATGAGGTCAACAAGTGGATATGAACGTCATTTCGGCACATCTCGGTAGATTTCCTTCAGTGGATAAAGCCCAAGGAGTGTTGTTATAGAGAGACCTCTGGTGGCCTCTGAGACTATTGCTTTTTATTTTCCCATAAAATAAAGAGTTTGAAAAGATGCTATTTTTTTTTAAGCTAGACCATCTTAGTGAGCAACTAAAAACTCTTCTGTTGCATCAAGAAGGGAGATTTTCATCTGTTAGAAATGGATTGTGGTGGGTCATAAAATAGCAGCTACGATTTGATTAAAAAGTAATAAACCGAGGGTCGAAATCCACAGCTTGGAAACGACGAAAAATATAAAACTACAAGCCCTAGATAGTAGATACGCCGATGCTAAGAATCCTAGATTTTATAAATTTTGTAAATTTTCATTCCTTTTATTTGACTTTGTTCATCAAGGAAGACTTTATCCTACTTATTAATATTCTCCAACTTTGGTCTTTCCAGTTGCCTTTTATAATTAATCATTATACTCCAAATAAACGATATATTGAAGTGAATTGTTCCTTATTTGTAAAACAGTAAATAGAATTAATAAGATATATTTTTGTCAGTAGCAAAATTTCCACCGCTAGGGGGAAACTGCACGAACTTCCAGACAACCAATCGCAGAGCCTACAGTTGTTTGTATACAGGACGATGCTACAATATAGATCAGCAGCTTCACAAAGGCTAAACCAATTAATTATTTTTCCCATATAAACACCTTGTCGAAAACATGACCTTAATAATCAATGAGATAATTTATTATTTTTAAAAGCCTATTTTACTCACCAAAAAATATTTTACTAATCTCCAATATGTTCGCATGAAAAAAAAACAAAAAAACTGACAAAATTAAAACATTTTAGGAATATTTTTCTAGGAACAGTGAATATTTTTACTACCATAAAATTATTAATCTCAATTTATTACTGTATCCTTTCTTCAGGATTAGGGTTGAATCAAGTGTTGATGTCGAACACTTTGTCTAGTCAAAATCTACCTCTGCTATTTCAACGCACTTATCCAAATATAGTTTCCCATCTGAGAACAATAGTCTCTTATGACAATCAATAGAGCTAATTTTGTTGTCCTGAACTGTCTTGAAGAATGGAGTAGGGCCAGAGAGACCTCTTCGGGTGCAGTCATCATCCTAACACGTTCAAATTGCTAACCAGCACCAACCATTTGAACTAAAATTTTTATTACTTTTATTAGGTTTATGTGATGCAAAACTCTTTGATGTATGGGTACATTCTACCATTTACAACTTGAAAAATGTCCTCGAAAATAACCTTAATGCCCTCTACGAGTTCTCTGCCCTGCTAAAAAAAGGCAAACCCTCTTTCTGAAGTTAAATCAGCGTGAGTTTATTTTTAAGACAGATGGCAAGTCTATAATTCTACGTTTCTATTTTCGGATGACTTGTTCTCTGTCGAATTATATGAACATATTTACCGATTATCTAAAATAAATCCCGTATTCCCCTTAAAAACCTTTGAACGTGATGCCTGTGGATGTATACGGTGTGACAGATCCCCCTTCCATTAAATGGAACTTTGCAGTATAAATCACAACTTCCGCTATGCTCCATACATTGGAAATACAATTCAAATTTATGACACCAATACAGTTAAGGAATCCAGAGAAGGCAATATAATACAACTTACAACAGTTTCGAAAATCCATTCGTTACAAATCTCTGGACAAGTTAAAAATATCTTGAATGACTTGAGTTAAGTGAGATGTGTTGAACGTGATATCGTTGTTTTAAAGAAAATCGCACCAATAACAAAGCTTAAGTGACCTGTAAAAATTTAAGTCATAAGTTATTGATATGTATCATTGCTTGAAAAGGAATATTTATATGCGCAGACTCCTCTGCGCATATAAATATTATGGTGTTATACTTTCCTCCCGTACTACTTAGATTCTTAGCAAAGAATTCGTTGCTGTAAAAAAAAAATAATAATAAATAAAAAAAAAACATCGGGACTAGCGGAAAATCGTTGGTAAAATAAGATTTTTTATATATGTAATATATGTAATAATAAATTTTTTAACTTGGGGATATTGTATATTAGGATAACCAAGTTATTTTATAAACTTGGTTATTTTAACTCCTAATCCGAAGTATGCAAACAATTAAGTTTGCGCCTGAAACAAAGTTCAAGTCTAAAGATGATACAACACCAGGGCAACTCATTGTAAAGCTCTGATCACTATTCTTAGTATTTTCCCATAATGTAAAGCACATCTCACTAGAAGATGTATACTGCAATGTATTATGGGTGGGGTCACTATCCAGACCGGTTTCAACCTTTTTTTGAGGTCTCCTCAGTGAGTAGCTAGACCCTAAATTATCAAGGTTTTAGTAATATGGAGCCTTATCACCTTTACCTATAGAAGTTGCAACAAGGTGTTTTTATTTTTAATAAAAATCTCTGGAGAAGATATAGATGTAATAAATTTTTTAACTTGGGGATATTGTATATTAGGATAACCAAGTAATTTTATAAACTTGGTTATTTTAACTCCTAATCCCAAGTATGCAAACAATTAAGTTTCATACTTGGGATTAGGAGTTAAAATAACAAGTTTATAAAATTACTTGGTTATCCTAATATGTATATATATTTTACTTCTACCCACGGCTGCAGATCTGCCAGACTGTCCAAACTTAAGATAAACCACAGGAGTAGGGAATGTGGTAGATCGGGAAAGTTGAGGGAGGAAGCTTGTCTATAGGTGATGAAAGGACGGTAGAAATCTTCCTGACACGACGAAAGGACACTGAAATATTAAGAGATCTTAGAACTTTAGCAGTACGTTGAGGAATTCCTTTAATATAAGGAAGTGGAATCCGAGAGTAATATTTTGTCTGAAACCCCCAGAACAGGCAAACCGGCCCCGTGAACACACGCATACACATAGGACACACCGGGAGGTATAGGGCTAGCCACCTTATCCTGGAGGTAGTAGCGGTTTCAAATCGTAATAAGCCATGCCTAATACGAACGTCGCTGGCCACTAGGCCTAATATTCATACATAAGAATAGTAGCCTAAAGGTGTTAAAAACTTTCTCGATAAAGGACACATTAAAACTATTATTCATAAAGGTAAATTTGATATAATTCAATTCCTACTACAGAAGGCATTCAGTACCACATCGTGCTGAATGTAGTGCTTTTCAAAACAATTCTGTTGTATTTTATTTTGTTTTATTTAGCTCGGTTTTCAGCGTACTGAGGAGGCTTTAGATAGAATTGCGAAAATTTTAGTAAAAAATTAAAATGCAAATATTATAAATTATTTAAATTTTTATAACAGTTCTCAAAAAATTTGAAATTTTTTATATTTTTAATTAAATTGGTTTACACTTAATATAATTTTAAATACATTTCTATATAAAGTTTCGGTATTTTATAGATCTACGTATAAAAAGTATCTATATATATATCTATAATTCTTCTTCTATTTGTTATTTTTTTTTCTTTTAATTAGGTATCAATATTAATTGGAATTTGGTTTTTAAGAGATTGAGATTTTGGAAGGATGTTAGTATTACAATTTGTGTGTCTGTGTGTGCTCTTGCTCTGTAAATAAGATTAATTAGCAAAAGTCAGAATATCAGGTTGTGGGAAGGCTCATCCATAATTTATACAATTCTTTGAACATGAAAGAAAATTACAAGATTTATGACAGCATAAATTTACACAAGGTTATTCAAAAAAAGAACGATACACTTTTAAAATGTAAAATTCAGTGTGTAAGAAAGTACTTCTCATTCTTAACATTAGGGGCGTTGCTGTAGTTAAAGTGGCATCTCTTATCTAAAAACATTTTGTTATAATCTTCAAGAGTAACTCCATGTTGGCATTGCAGTATACAGCTTATTTTTAGAGACGAAGTCACTTTTTACGCATTCCGTAAGATGAACGGTCGCGTTTTGTGTATAGAGCTGAAAATTCCCAGTCATCAAACATGAAAACAAGATTTTTTTTTTTCGTGTCGTTTTCTGAGAACTAGTCTAGACTCTATTTTCTTTTTCAGGAATAGGAATCTGCCATCTGAATATGATAATCAATTAGCTACTGTCCCAGCTTAATGAGAAATCCCATGATTTATTTTGTAATTGGATAGGGTCTACGACTCCCTTCTTCCTCATTTTCATAATCGTGTGCAAAAACTTCTTGATAACACGCTATCATTGCGATAGTTGGAACGTGACATGTAAGGTGATGCCATATGGTTATCTTTTGAACTCGTGTCAAAAGATAACCATATAGACTGAACCTAAATATATAGGTGTCCTTTCCCTAAAGAATTTCCAACCTGCTAAGAAAAAGTTTAACTAAAATGTTGAAAGATAACAAACACAAAAATGAAATAGCATCTTAGTTTTTAAAAGAACTGTGCGATGAACTGAGTCCTTGACTCTTTATCCCGTCATCTGAATAAAGAGAATCTGTGTGGATGGAGTGTTATCGAGCTAAAAGCTCTAGTCATGGCTGGGTAACGGCAATAGCCGAGCCTCAGTTAAAACTTCATTGGCTACAGCATTGCCATTTGTTATCCTGGAAGTCCTAAAAAGGACTTTTTTTTTCTTCTCCCAAACCATGAAATAGCATCCTTATAAGGACTGGCTTAAAGGGGCGAAGCAAGAATGCTTTTCATCTTCCCCGTTATCTATAGAGGACAGTGTAGGGACAAGGTGTTATTGAGCTATTAAAGCTCTGAACATGGCAGGAGGGTAATAGCAATAGCCGAGCCTCAGTTAGAACTTCATTGGCTACAGCATTGCATCCATTACCCTCAAAGGTATTGGATTGAATGAATCAATCACCGACGGTTTAAGTAAAGGTGATATCTCAAAAATTCGGATGATCTCTAGGCCACTCCATAGTGGGCGAAAGACCGTCCATATCTCATCTCAGCGTTGGTTCCACTCAATGACGGGCTCCCCAATCACCGAGCAGAACCGCTCAAATTCCGAGGAAAATAATTCACCGACAAAGCCCCTCACAGGCCGTGCCGGAGAACACCTTCCCCGGAGACTCAAATTGCTCCCTTAAGGCAAAAACCTTAAGAGAGCGAACTCAAAAACTCATCGCCCAAGGGGGTAACAGCAACAGCCGAACCTCAGTTAAACTTCATTGGTACAGCATTGCCATCCGTTACCCTATATGGGAATCTCACGGTCGATTGATTCAATTCATGAAATAGCATCCCTAGTCCTTATAAGGACTGGCTTAAAGGGGCGAAGCAAGAATGCTTTTCATATTCCCCGTTATCTGTAGAGGACAGTGTAGGATAAGGTGTTATTGAGCTATTAAAGCTCTGATCATGGCAGGAGGGTAACAGCAATAGCCGAGCCTCATTTAAAACTTCATTGGCTACAGCATTGCCATCCATTACCCTCCAAGGGTATTGGATTGAATGAATCAATCACCGCATCTCACGGTCGATTGACTACACTTCTCTCCAAAACCTGAAATAGCATATCTATCGGGTTTAATATGTCATCTGAGGACTTATTGAAAATTTATAGGTGTCTTTCATATACTAGCTTTTAAAGATTTTTTATTTAGTATTTTCCAAAATTTCATCTATATTTGATATCTTATTATATTTCCTTCAAGATTCTTTATTTGATTTAGTTAATTCTCTTTAGTTGCTTTTTATCGTGTAAACCTCTTTTTAGGACGATTTTTTAGCAGGGGGGGAAGAGACACTTGAAAAATAATATATGGATTGAGCCTTAATAATGTAGAGTCGTTAACATTCAAAGATTTTTTTAGAAAAAAAAAATTGCATTTACAGTCCTTATAAGGACTGGCTTAAAGGGGCGAAGCAAGAATGCTTTTCATCTTCCCCGTTATCTGTGGAGGACAGTGTACGGATAAGATGTTACTGAGCTATTAAAGCTCTGATCATGGCAGGAGGGTAACAGCAATAGCCGAGCCTCATTTAGAACTTCATTAGCTACAGCATTGCCATTTGTTACCACGGTCGGTTGATTTACCCAGCCATGGTTATTTAAATAAATATTAAATAAAACAATAATTGGTGTTTTAGTTTAAATAATTATAAAATAAACATTTTTAAGCAGAAACATGTAATTTTTAGTTATTTGCTTTATTTTTAATAAATATTTAAGTTTTTTTATGGAAATTGAAATTTTTTTATATATAGAGCAACAGATGAGAACAAAAAAACAGGTAAATAATAAATTAATACATCTTCTGGTACTAATGACATAATATCCGTATATTTACAAATATTAATTTTGTTGTATCGCGTTTGAAAAAGCACTCTGAGTTTCTTTTAAGTATCTGCTATTCGTAAAAATGACTCGGTAACAAGCTATTTTTGAAAATATTTGCGTTATGTCACTGAGATGTGTGCTCCGCCCCATACTATACATTGCACACAAAAACTCGGACATATTAAAAGCATTAAGAGATGTGAGAGATTGTCAATTTTGGATAACAGGAAAAAAAAAAAAAGCTAACAATCGCTTGACAGATATCAGCAAAGACTAAAAGTAGCTTTATGAACTGTTATGGACTTATTGTCCCAGACGGTTATTGCCATTGTAATGGGTGGAACGTAGGATGGAAGAGACAGGGATTTCTTTTTTTTTTTTTTTTTTTTTTATTCGGGTGTGTGTCAAGTACGATTATAACACAGAAGAGAAAGACAACTTAAGTTAATGGACAGACTAATCGATAAGTTTTTTTTTTGGGGACTAAATGCGCTTAGCACAAACGAAGGGGAGAGAGAAAGAGAGAAAGAGAGAGACTCCCAAATGAAATAAGTGAGTTCACTAATGAAACGGATCTGTGTGGATTTGCGTGACCCCTTTTAATGGTCACGTGCCACTCATTCTGCAGTGATCGCGAGAGGCGGCACAAGTAAGATCCCAATAAGATTCGCATGCCATTGGGCAGAAAACAAACAAACAAAAAAAAATAATGATTTATTCTTCGATTACCTCACAGTACTTTTAATAAAATTTTCTACTAATTGCTAACAATTGCATCGAAATTAATATCACAATTTAAACCAAACGTTACATGAAACATAATAGCCTAATAACCAGAGTTATATTTGTGTTTATTCATATGAAAAATGACTGCTATAAGTACTCGTTTTAACTATACTTAACTAGAATAGTTGAACTATTCATTCTAACTCTGTCAACGAAGAAATACTAGATTAAGAATATTCAACGTTTTAGAAAACCTGTAATATTATATGGAAGCGAAACATGGACGAAGAAGAAAATAGATTATCAAAGGATAACATCAATAGAAATGAAATTTCTAAGAACTGCAGGTTGTACTAAATTAGATAAGAAATGCGGATATTTTAACAGAACTTCAACAAAAACCAGTTTGTCAAACAATAGAAAATTACAGAAACAAATAGATCCAACATGTAAATAGAATGTCACCAGAAAGATTAGCAAAACGAATACTAAATTATAAATCAAAAGGGAAAAGTAGAGGAAGACCCGTATGTGGTGGTGTGTCGCCGAAACAGGCCTAATACCTGGGAGGAAGAAGATGATAAATATTGTACAGTAACTATTTGCAACTAACTAGAAATTAACTATTCCTTTAACTATTTGCAACTGGACTCTAACTATTCGTTTAGCTATTTGTAACCAGCAATTGTTAATCGGAAACAGCTGTTTATCTGTTCGTAACTATTCTTAATTTTGCCTTCCAGATTGACCGAGTGATTAGTGTGTTGGTTCCCCAGCTAATAGGCTGGAGATTCAAATTTCGCAGTGGATGGATGTTTGTGAATATCTTGGTGAGGGTTGGATTTGGTCGTCCGGTGTGAGATCCCCCACCCTGCTCAATTAGAGGACTGAAATGGTTCGAATTTGTTCTACGTTTGACCTCTAAAGTTACGAGATTATGTAAAGTTTAATACCATAGGATGTACAATAATGAATAGTTTTACAACGCATTGTACATATACATATATCATAGGTTGTTGTAACCTATGATATACGTACCTTATCGAACTAAGGTTTTCCTAAGCGCAATAGATTATGGGCGAGAGAATAACATAAAAATTAGTTCCAGAATAGCTTGAATGCACGCAAATATAATTTATATATAAAAGTACTCTTAAGGTCTTAAAAGAACTGGGAGATGGACTGAGTCCTTGACTCTTTATCCCGTCATCTGAATGAAGTAAATCTGTGTGGATGGAGTGTTGTTGAGCTGAAAAGCTCTAGTCATGGCTGGGTAAAGGCAATAGCCCAGCCTCAGTTAAAACTTCATTGGCTACAGCATTGTCATTCGTTACCCTGGAAGTCCTAAAAAGGACTCTTCTTCTCTCACCACGTAATCGCCCTATAAAAGTACCTGAACTTTGAAATTAATTGGTTGATGGAGTGAGTCGTTGACTCTTTATCCCTTCATCTGGATTTTAGTATGTGGGTAATTTGCCCGCTCATTGTGAGCATTGAGGCTGTATCAGCTTTCTCTTGCGATGGAGGATTTCGGTTTTCTATGTTTGAAACGATCTGAGGGTTTGTAGTCCGCTGCTTGTCGAATTAGCTGATTATGAAGAATTTCTCTGCAATGCCTGTTATGATATCTGGATCATAAGGTCTTGATATCTGGATTGGCTTCTTGATGTAATTTCTGATGAACGGGCATTAAATGCCATTCTTATGCATTTATTCTGAAGTCTATTGATGTTAGTTGGGAGATGAATTATTATTATTTGTGAGTTCAACAAATCTTCATCATCGGCCTGTAGAGTAAGATAGGCTGAGAGTCAGCAGATAGTAGGAGAGGAAATAAAGATAGAGTGCATAGTAGTAGAGTAGGTAAAAGAGGCCTCAGTTGACCTGTTTTAGCTGTTTCCCCCCCAGGGGCGATTCTAAAACGGTCGTTGATTTTTCACTTTAGAAAAAAAGGAAAAAATTCTAAAAAGGAAACATGTAACAAAAACAAAAACATGAAGTACAGAGAAAACAAACTATAGATAGGACTGGAAACCAAAATAGAAAGGTGGGGGGAAGGGTCTGGCCTGAGTGATGCAGCTCTCAAGGAGCTGCACCGCCTCGCTGTAGGCCTTCGCCGCTCAGGTTCTCAGGCCCTCCCCCACCTGTGGGAACTAGAGAACAGTATAGCTGTGGATGGGAAACCATGGGATGGTTATTGTGACTGTCGCTTGTTATGGGCAGTCATTATTCTTTTAGCCACCTCACTTCCCTTGGCCATGTCTAATTTGGAGAGAGCTATGAAGAACGCCGATGCCGCCTCCTCGTCTATGTCCATGGCTACCTGTACTTGCTCAGGGGTGATTTGGCTGATGTCTTCAACAAATAAATCACCCCATTTTGCACTAACTACATTGGGACCATATTTCCCTGTGAGGAGGAGCTCAGGTTCCCCTATTCTCACTATTGCTTCTTGAAATTTTTCTGCCACCCCAGGGATACCTTTAACTAGATGCTTTAGAGTCTTCCCTGCTTTTGCATGAGGAGTCTCTAATTCTTCTGTTTCTGCTAGTTTTATTTTTTTCATCTCCTTTTCCTCTGGACTGAGGGGTATTTTTAAGGGGGCGCCGTTTGCCCTCATTTCATCATGTGAGGCAGCTTGTTTATTGGCTGTTTCTTCTGCATGGATTTCTCGTTTCTTCTCTTTCTTGGGTGTGAAGGCTATGGTTTCTGTGGCGGCTGCCTTCTCTTTTGCGGCCGTTATTTTGCCGTATGCCTCGTTTGGAGTTGGAAAAACCGGGTTTCCCGACTCTTGTTCTGTAGTAGCTGTAGGCTTCTCTACTGAGGTGACTGTGACTGGTATAATAGCACCTCCCATCCTTTCTGCATGCGTTCTTGATGGGCAGGTGTCAACTTTGTGGTCCTTGGAACCGCATTTGATGCAAGCCATGAGACATTTGTCCAGTGAATGACTTATTGTTAGGCAGTTTTTGCATGCCAGTTTTGGGCAGTTCGCTCCTAGATGGTCGAAGGATCCACATCGGAAGCATTGCTTCTTTACGCCAGGGTAGTGTTTACCGTTACCCTAGCGGACCCAATGCTGACGAAGTTTGGAACCGGTGTTTTCATCTCGAGTGAGATGTTTACTTCCCCCGACTTCCATTGGGGGTTGTCCGCATCGTTTAAGACTTGTATGTTTCGTACAACACACCATTTTCCGAACACCTCGTGGATGACTTTTTCGTCACTTTGTATATATTCCAAGGGGAATCTGGGGATTTTGAGCGGTTTGATAATGCTCCCCACCATGAATGGAATAATTTCCTTTCCATTACATTGGAAGCCTTTGAGCAATTTGTCTCTCGTCTCGGCGCTCCTTACTACAACTTGGTATCTGCCGCCACCGAAGGGAGTGAATCCAAAAATCTGGTCCGCACCGACGCAGTCAATGAGGGCTTTAGCCAAAGGTCGGCGTCAGTTTCGATACCTAGAGTCCGCGTGCGCGGCAAAACATTGGCCATAGCTGGCTAGGGGGGGGCTAACTATTCCCACCACCAGGTGTCTATTATTGCCACGGTCCGAGGTTTATTCTATCTGTGCTGGTCAGTTAATACCGCGAACACCTGGTGGAGTCCGTGTTCGTTATTAACCTTGCAACACAGATACTACGTTCTTACAAGCTTAAGAACAAATACTATACTTTCGTTATAGTCCGTAGCTAATCACACTAAAGAAATGATCCTCTATTTAGGAATGAGTATCCTCTAATCTAAAATTTAGGAATGAGTATCCTCTAATCTAAAATAATAATTTGTGAGTTCAACAAATCTTCATCATCGGCCTGTAGAGTAAGATAGACTGAGAGTCTTCAGATAGTAGGAGAGGAAATAAAGATAGAGTGCATAGTGGTAGAGTAGGTTAAAGAGGCCTCAGTTGACCTGTTTTAGCTGTTTGCCCCCCAGGGGCGTTTCTAAAACGGTCGTTGATTTTTCACTTTACAAAAAGGAAAAATCCTAAAAAGGAAACATGTAACAAAACAAACAAACAAAAAAAAGTACAGAGAAAAGCAAAAATTGAAAGGTAAACTTAGAGGTGGAGGAAGGATCTGGCCCGAGTGATGCAGCTCACAAGGAGCTGCACCGCCTCGCTGTAAGCCTTCGCCGCTCGGGTTCTCAGGTCCTCCCCCACCTGTGGGAGCTAAAAACCAGTGAAACTGAGTACAGAAATCCATAAGGTGGTTACTGTTCCTTTCTTTTGTTGTGGGCTGTTATGATTCTTTTGGCCACCTCACTTCCCTTGGCCATGTCTAGTTTGCAGAGAGCTATGAAGAACGCCGAAGCTGCCTCCTCGTCTATATCCAGGGCTACCTCTACTTGCTCAGGGGTAATTTTGCTGATGTCATCAACGAAGAGGTCACCCCATTTTGCACTGACGATGTCGGGTCCATATTTCCCTGTGAGGAGGAGTTCAGGTTCTCCTACTTTATCTATTGCCTCTTTAAACTTTTCTGCCACCCTGGGCATACCTCTAAGGAGATGTTTTAGAGTCTCCCCTGCTTTTGCATGAGGGACTTCTGGGTGTTCGGTTTCAGATACTTTTGCTGTTTTGAGATTTGTCAGCTCTTCTTCCTGCGGACTTAATGGCCGTTTGGAAGTTTTGGTGTTCGTCTCCATCTCTCCTACAGCTTCTTCTACTGTATCTGAATTGGCGATGTCTGTATTGGCAGTGGTAGCTTCGCTTTCGTCCGTGGGAGTTACCATGATGGTTTCTGCATTGTCAGTCTTTTCTGTTGGGATCGTATTGCTGGTCTCAGCAATTCTGGTAGGTTTCCCTCCCTTACGGGACCTTTTCGTTGTCTTAGACATGGCGGCATGATCAGGAGTGGCCTCAAGAGGCGGAAACTCTTCCTGTGTTGTGACCTTTTCATTAGTTGGTTTTGCTGCTGATGTGACTGCACCACCCATCCTCTCTGCGAGGGTTCTGGATGGGCAGGTGTCGACTTTGTGGTCAGTGACCCCGCATTTCAAACAAGCTGCCTCACATTTTTCTTGGTTGTGGCCAATTTTTAGGCAGTTCTTGCATTTTATGCGAGGGCAGTCTGCCCCAAGATGATTGAAGGCACTACATCTAAAGCATTGCTTTTTGACGCATGGGTAATTTACTATTACCCGGGCAGATCCTATGAGGACAAAGTTAGGAACTTCGGTCCTCATTTCAAGAGAGATAGTTACCTCCCCTGACTTCCACTCAGGATTGTCTGCGTCATTGTGAACCTGGATTTCCCGTACAACTCCCCACTTAGAGAATACGCTGTGAATTATATCGTTGTTCTCTGCATATTCTAGGGGAAATCGTGGTATCTTAAGGGTTCTCAGGATGCTCCCAACCATGAAGGGAGATACTTTTACTTGGAGAAGCTTTTCTTTGGTCTCGATATTTTTGGTCACTACCTGGTATCTTCCTCCCCCATAAGGGGTAAATCCAAAAATGTTCTCTGCGCCGACGCAGCCTATGATAGCTTTCGCCATCGCCCTTGCCGGTATTGTGGCGTCAACCTCAATTCCGAGGGTATGCACACGCAACAGAATGGAGGGCATGATCAGATGGAGGAGCCTAACTATTCCCACCACCAAGTGTTTGACATTTCCCCAGTCTGGGGTTTAGGAAGTTCTGCAAATTTCCCGATAAATATCGTGAAACCCGATGGGACTCGTACCGATATTAACGGTTAAGAACAGAAACTACTGTATATATATATAATATACTTACTTTGATCACATATATATATATATATATATATATATATCAATTTATAAAACACTAAAACAATTATATATATCAATTTATAAAACACTAAAACAATTATAAAATAAAAGTACAAAATGCTACTTCTAAAAGTACTAACTGCAACTTCTTTATAAGTATTTTGATTTTATAAATAAAATTTTGGTGTATTATAAGAAATTATTTAGTTAAATTTAATAAAGATTTAAATCACTATTTTTAATAATTTTTAACAGCAATTAACAAGTGCTTTATTTTATTTTATTATTTTCTCTGTGATTTCAAATGTACGCCCAAACATTTTTAGAAGACATTAACCGTATTTTAGTGCGTTTCATGTTTATTAGGAAAGATAAGATCAATTATTTTAATATTAGATCCGGTGCGTTCTTTCAAGATCGATTATTCTAAATACTTCAGCAACGTTTCTCTTTGGCGACATTTCTTCTTGTATGTGAGTTTTTTTCACCGAATAGCATTTGGAATAAATTGCCAAAATGGTTCTTTTTTTTCCTTTTTTTTATTTAGAAGTTCGAAAGAATTCTACAGACTTTCCTCTTGCAGCTAAAAACCATTGTTGGTAAACTAATTAAGTCAATATAAAATATTTAGAAAAAAATTACATGTCTCAATTCAAAAAAAAAAACAAAACAGACTGTGTGTGTGTGTGTGTGTGTGTGTGTGTGTGTGTGTGTGGAGTTCCTATAAATTATGTGCATTTTTTGCGACGCAAGAAATATCAAATACGTTTGCTGCTGTGTGGATTTTTGGATGCTCCAGGGAGTCGTTGATTCAAAGATAAAACGAAGACTTACTTAGCCTTATCCATCTTTGACGAGCTTGTGATCATTTCTTGCTGCAATATAAGCAAAAGAAAAAAAAATCGAGAAATCACTACAATAAATCAGCAACCCATCAATTCGTTTTCTTCGACTACTGTCGTCTATGAGTGTAACTTCGAAATCGCCTTACAGGAAATACAAATCCTTATATTCTCCCAAATGGGAAAAAGCTATAGGTGTCTGGACATTCGAGAATTAATCGGATGGAAATACAGATATTCATTCAAAATCGTATGAGACACTAGAGAAGAAAGAAGCATCTAAAACATGAGCTGGTTTGGATTAGGAGATCCTGACAATACTTGCAAAGATGGAAGCATAAAATCAAAAGATAACTGGCTTTTCGACACACAAAAAAAACATCCAGCACGTAACTCGTAACGAGAGACGCATTACTCAAACTTTATTTGCTACAGTATTGAATAGAGAGAGTTTTTGCCTTGTCTGATGAGGACCAACAGTTCGGAAACACTGTCAGGCCAGCGAATCCTAATCAAATGGTCAAATGTCGCTTGTTTTAAGTAGTGCAAAACAAGGCAACTACAATGTGGAAGATTATATTCTCATTAGTCCTCAGGTAAATTTCGAAACTTAAGTTTCTATATTTTGGCTATAAAATATTGATGGATCCATAATATTCTTCGTTATAATGTTAAATTGCTCTTAACTTTCCTTTATATTTTATTTTAATTTAGAAGTCTACATGTTAGAAATTTTATCGGAACTATATAAAAATATAAATTTTATAGATTGTGGTTTCATTAGTAAAACTAAGTTCTTGTTTAGTATTTTAAGTTTAACTTTTTAATTAATTATACTGACTTTTTCATTTAAATTATTTGAAATAATTTAAGTATATATATATATATATATGTATATATATGTATATATGTATATATTCAAAACTTAATTTCAATTTACGAAATCTGTTATATTAAAGCAGGATGTCAACTATTGTAAATTAAATTAAAAATGTCTTAATTATTGTCTCCAATTTTATATGTATTTATTTTATACATTTCTTTTTATGGTAACTATAAAAAAATCCGAGTATTTGTTTAAATTACTTTATAATTACTTTGCTGCTGTGTGGATTTTTGGATGCTCCATGGAGTCGTTGATTCAAAGATAATATAAGCATATTAAAAACAGATAGATAAATAAAAAAACCTCGAATCGTAGTGGTAGAGTTGGGATTCTCTAGAAATTTACTAGTAAATTACTGTCCTCACTTTTTTCCCTTACAAATTCAGTCTGGATGGTTTTCGAGGCCAATAGATGTCGTTATATATCAAGTGCATCCACATCAAATTGAATTCGTATTAGACTTGATTCATTCATTAAATGAGTTTCATAGCTCTGCATTATAGTAGTTAAAATGGAGTAGATGAGAATTCAGAGCACAGGAAACCATTTTTGCATTTTTGAATGTGAAAAACTGAATCCCATGAACCGTATTGTATATTAATTGCAAATCAAAAGTGTTCGTGAGAACGAGGGCAACGACTTTCAAATTTCAATTATCATAAGCAAGTATTTGATGTTATACTGTATGAGTCTACGCTGGTTTCTGGAATTTGAATTATTTAATAGAGGTTTAGAATTCATGTCTTAAACCGGAGCCGAAATTAACTTAGCACTACCCTGAAATATATTATATTACAAAATTACAAAACAAAACTTATATTGTTGGAGAGCAGATACGGTCTCCAACAAAGAGTATTCTTTTTCTTTTCTTTTCTTTTCTTTTCTTTTTTTTTTTTTTTTTTGCTAGATGGGTAAAGCGAGAATGCTTTTCATATTCCCCTTTATTTGTAAAAGAAAACGTATGGATTATTTATTGAGCTACAAGCTCTGGTCATGGCGGGGTAACGGCAATAACCGAGCCTCAGTTAAAAGTTTATTGGTTACATCATTACCATCCATTATCCTCTGAATGATGATAATTCAACTAAACAGTTTTTTTTTTTTTTTTGGTAGATGGACTGAGTCCTTGACTCTTAATTCCGTCATCTGATTGAGAAAATCTATGAATGGGGTATTATTATTGAGCTATATAAGCTCTGATCATGGCAGGAGGGTAACAGCAATCGCCGAGCCTCAGTTAAAACTTTATTGGCTACACCATTGCCATTCATTACCCTCCCTGGGTACCCATTTCAGTCGCCTCGTACGACATGCATGGGCTGGCATGTAAGTAAAGCCCTTTCTAAAAATTAAGACGATCCCCGGACCACTCCCTACGAGTGGCCGAAAGACCGTCCAACTCAGCGTTGGTTCCACTCATGACGGGCCCTCACAGGCTACGCCGGAGAAGACCCTCCCCAGAGACTCAAAATGTTCTCTCAGGCAACCCCTCCGAAATCTAAGGACCCCCCCCCCACCGGGAGCAAATTTCAGAAGAAACTTAAGAGAACGAAATCTCGAAACTCAGCGTCCCATTTTAGTTGCCTCTCACGACATGCATGGGTTACAGTAGCGTTATTCTTATCCCGGCCACCACACTGGGAAACAGTATTCATGTTCAACTATAGTCTTAGTCATATAAACTTATAGATTCTTTATTATAGTGTTTTTAAAATTCCTTGAGAGAAATATAAAATAAGATATATTAAATTTATTTTCATTTATTTTTTAGTTAGCTTTAAATCTGTATAAAAGTTAAATGTATTGAAAAAATAAAAAATAATACATTAGATGTAGGAAATTTATATCGCTATTCCTCATTACAGTGTAGACAGATAAATTACTGCAAGCAAGACATTAATAGTGATAGGGAGGAAGAGTTCTGTAGCAGACAGCAATGTAATGCAAATGGAGAAAAGAGAAGGAAGAAAAAAAATGCTACTGTAATTCGAAGGCCAAATATGCTTCTTGGTAGCCTTCTATGTGACCATCTAAGTCGTAAATCAAAACAACCCTTAACAATCATACTAAAAAAAAAAAAAAAAGGCACCGATGGCGCCACCCGCGAACATACATCACCTCTAGCAACGCTTGTTTGCAATTTATATCCTCGCGGACTTCGGATATGAAAAGAGTTCTGATAAGTTAGGGAAATACTTGTCATACATTTGTAGGAAATGATTGGATAGCAGGCGACACATTTGTGAAACGTGCCACGACTTAAAACGACACCACATTTACACACTCCCTAAAGAATTCTGAAAAACATCGATAACTCTTACCACAAAAAAAAAAAAAAAAAAAAATGTAAAAAAATCTTCGAAAGATTTCCACTCAAGATGAATGGAAACTATAATGAAGAAGCCATTAGGCCTAGAGGTAAGATTGCATTATGACTGGCTCCAAGAGAAGCGAAGATCCTTTTTAAATCCACCTGCATTCATTTTGTTTTACTTAAAATCGCAGGCAATTTCTTTTTATTGTTTCATATTTGTTCAAAATATTGGGATTTGCGCAACAACCCAGAATAAAATAATACGAATTAATTATAATCATTATTTTATCCATGTTTAATGGATATAATAATGATTTATTATATCAGATGTTTTATATTGCTTACCATGAATAATATATAAATAATGAAATTATTTCATCATGTTTTTAAAACTATACGTTTAATGATATTAATAGAAGCAAAAAAACATGAATTAAAAGTCATATAAAACAAACATGCAATTGTAGGCAATGTTTATTTCTAGAGTTATGAAGATTACGTCACATCTCAGGAGACTGCGCAAAGCACTAAGTGAAAGTGAATGACATAATACTGTATTTTT